>NC_090386.1:29576442-29876442 GCF_036365525.1 Heterodontus francisci | reverse complement strand
TCTCCATATTCACATCCTTTAACTACTCTGTAAAGGTCATTGATAAAAGCATCATCTGTTTCATCTGACTTCTGGACCCTTCTGTTGAATCTTGCTCTTTCTAAAACCTTATTGCTCCGCAAGTTGAAATAAGAATCAAAAGCTTTTGAAACCTCTTCAAATTTGGCATAAATCTCATTCATGCCTTGCAATAGCAAATGCTAAAGCCCCAATAGAAGACAACAATGTGTTAACTTGCTCTGCTTCAGACTGGCTGTCTAATTTGGAAGCAATTCTGTATCTCAAATTTTTTCGCCAGAATGACCAATTTTGGGTTTGATTTGGTCCTTCCAGGTGTCCAAACCTCTCTGGTATTGTGAATTTAATCTCCATAGCTTCAATTTGTTTTACTTTCACTTTTGTGTTTTTCGCTCCAGTATCGGAAGTTTCCCACACTTTTCAGCCCCGTCCTGACTCCAGCTATGGCCAACGTTTTGCCTTTGAATCTCGCCGCTAGACTTAGGATTTATTTCCTCCTTGAATTAAACACAGTTTTATAGCGTTACTGCTATACTCCTTTACCTCCCTTCTCTTAGAGAATCGAATGTTTGCAGGCTCGTTTTTTTTTTCTTTTCGCTCGCTCCGGTCATCACATGTAATGGCGCCAACCTCAGATCAGCCCACACTAAGGACTTTCCCGGTGCTGCCTGTCTAGTACCGTTAGGGACAAAAATGTTTTACCCTCTTTCAGGGTTGCTCACCAGATCCTCGATCGTTGCTTTGTTCTCCAACTCGAGGCTTTCAATCGCTGGACTGGATTTCTACTGCTGATTCCCTAACTCTCCGTGTCTGGAGCTCTGGTGCTTTTCCACAGCCTCTTCTCAAGTTCTGCAGTTTTGGCACTTTTTTCCGGGTCAGCCCTTTTCAAAATATTTCTTCAAAATCTTCTTCTAGATGTTGCAGGGTAAGAACCACTGTTGTTCACAATCTCACTGCTGATCACCATATTGTATGTTTGTTGGTACGCTGCCACCTTAGTTAGTTTAGTTTAGAGGGATTCTTCAGTCAGGAGTAATTAGAACTTTAACATTTATTACATTATAACTATGTACACTCCACACCAGTCTGTGTGACTCCTCTAAAGCCACTCTGCATCGCTCAAGTCTCTCTCACATGTGATCTCTTGCATCATGATGTTCGGAGGTATTCTTTATACACTCTCAACATTAACCCTTTCAGACCCTTATACTACATTACCCTCTTGGCTACTGGTACCTCAGTGTGAATCATTACAATTGTGCACTGTTATTTTATATAGACTTTAAAATTTATTTCTCTAACAGTTAACTAAACCACTGAAATGAATGACAGAATTGTCTTTTAACTTATATAACAAATTAAGCTTTCAAGTCAGTTATTTACTTAGTTTTCAAGTGTCCTGTTACCAACACAAACACACATCTCATTACAGAGTCCTCTTGTGCATTACTGGAAAGAATATTATTGATTACAAAGAAAGGAAAGCAAAAATGTATTCGAAATGTGTCACATCTCAGCCCAAGATTTCCCTGGGCTTCCCCAGTGACATGAAATTTGTATTTTAATGACGTGGGTGAGATTATTCCAGCTCCTCTCCTCATTTTCCAGAGGATTGTTGGATACCCTGGCAGAGGCGCATCTGAAGAATCTCAGTGTTATAACATGCTGTTTCACCCTAAGGATTGGACAGTCTGTGAGGCCTGAATGTAGGTCAGTAAAATACATTTGCCATTCCTACCCCATTCCATCCCCCTCCAAAGCAATCTAAATGACTTATGGCAGGAGTCAGCAACCTTTATTTACTTGAAGAGACTTGTAAAAAAAATTACCTAAAATTAAGAACTATTGAGAGCTGCAAAACAAAAATTTTGAACCAAATACTTGGCAAATTTCCAAGTGTCTTTGGTAGAATGCATAAATTGCATATATAATAAATAAAATACATTTATTGCATTTATGTACTGTTAGAAAAAATATTAAAATAGACCTAACTGAATTATTGCGTTTTTGACTTTTAAACTATAATTTTGTCAGTAGATGTCTCTAAACAAACTTTAACTTAAGATGCACAGAATTAAGACAATTTTTCCAGCTATTATTCTCAAGATAAAAAAAGTTTCTAATAGCACTTTCAGAATAATTTGTCGTCTCAGCTATATTAGAAACAATAATGGTGGCAACCATAAAACCTGTTCCTTGAACCAAAGACATGTTCTATAACCATGGTGTAGTTATATCATTCGGAGGTTTATTTAGAGCACAATGATGTTTTTCATTAAAATCATTTGAATCCATAAAGTGCAGTATAATGATTCGCTTTTTATCCCCACAAAAAAAACACACTTCTTACTTTTATTAAGCTTTTTCATATTAATGTGATCCACCTGGAAAAGGTTGGGAGCTACAAATGAGATGTTAAAGAGCTGCATGTGGCACTATGAGTTGCAGGTTGCAGACCCCTGGCTTAAGGTCTTCAGGTTTCTGCTTTTCAGTGGTCCTGTAAGTGGCTTGGAGCATAGCTGCAAACCTGTAGGTGTGCTCACGTTTCCTCCCCAACTTTTAGTTGAAGAATGTGGATCATAATATTCCATTCAAGATGATTAGCAATAATACTGTAGAGGAGGAATTCCTGGAGTGCATATGTGATGGTTTTTTTGGACCAATACGTTGAGGAACCAACTAAGAGGCCATCCTAGACTAGATATTGTGTAATGAGCAAGGATTAGTTAACAATCTTGTTGTGCGGGGTCCCTTGGGGAAGAGCAATCATAACATGATAGAATTGTTCATTATGATGGAGAGTGAGAGAGTTGATTCCGAGACTAGGGTCCTGAATCTAAATAAAGGAAACTATGAAGGTATGAGGCGCGAGTTGGCTATGATAGATTGGGGAACGTTACTTAAAGGGTTGACAGTGGATAGGCAATGGCTAGCATTTAAAGAGCACATGGATGGATTACAACAATTGTTCATTCCTGTCTGGCGCCAAAATAAACCTGGAAGGGTGGTTCAACCGTGGCTTACAAAAGAAATTAGGGATAGTATTAGATCCAAGGAGGAGGAATATAAAATGGCCAGAACAAGCAGCAAACCTGAGGGTTGGGAGCAGTTTAGAATTCAGCAAAGGAGGACAAAGGGATTGATTAAGAAGGGGAAAATAGAGTGTGAGAGTAAGCTTGCAGAGAACATAAAAACTGACTGTAAAAGCTTCTATAGATATAAGAAGAGAAAAAGATTAATGAAGACAAATGTGGGTCCCTTACAGTCAGAAACGGGAAAGTTATAATGGGCAACAAAGAAATGGCAGACCAATTCAATACATACTTTGGTTCTGTCTTCACAAAAGAGGACACAATTTACCTCCCAGAAATGTTGGGAAACATAGGGTCTAGTGAGAAGGACGAACTGTATGATATCTGTATTAGTAGGGAAATTGATGGGATTGAAGGCCGATAAATCCCCAGGGCCTGATAATCTACATCCCAGAGTACTTAAGGAAGTGGCCCTAGAAATAGTAGATGCATTGCTGGTCATTTTTCAAAATTCTAAAAACTCTGGAACAGTTCTAACAAATTGGAGGGTAGCTAATGTAACCCCACTATTTAAAAAAGGAGGTAGAGAGAAAACAGGGAATTATAGACCGGTTAGCCTGACATCGGTAGTGGGGAAAATGCTAGAGTCCAATGTAAAAGATGTAATAGCAGAGCATTTGGAAAACAATGACAGGATCGGACAAAGTCAACATGGATTTATGAAAGGGAAATCATGCTTGACAAATCTACTGGAATTTTTTGAGGATGTAACTAGTAGAATAGATAAGGGAGAACCAGTGGATGTGGTGTATTTCAGTCCACATAAGAGATTAGCGTGCCAAATTAAAGCACATGGGATTGGGGGGAAAGTACTGACATGGATAGAGAACTGGTTGGCAGATAGGAAAAAAAAAGAGTAGGAATAAACGGGTCTCTTTCCGAGTAGCAGGCAGTGACTACTGGGGTACTGCAGGGGTCAGTTATTCACAATATATATTAATGATATAGATGAGGGAATTAAATTTAATATATCCAAGTTTGCAGATGACACAAAACTGGGTGGGAGTGTGAGCTGTGAGGAGGATGCAGAGAAGCTCCAGTGTGATCTGGACAGGTTGAATGAGTGGGCAAATACATGGTAGATGCAGTATAATGTGGATAAATGTGAGGTTATCCACTTTGGTGGCAAAAACAGAAAGGCAGATTATCTGAACGGCGATACTTTGGGAAAAGGGGAGGTGCAGCGAGACCTGGGTGTCCTTGTGCACCAGTCGCTGAAAGTAAGCATGCAGGTGCAGCAGGTAGTTAAGAAGGCAAATGGTATGTTGGCCTTCATAGCGAGAGGATTCAAGTACAGGTGCAAGGATGTCTTGCTGCAATTATATAAGGCCTTGGTGAGACCACATCTGGAATATTGTGTGCAGTTTTGGTCTCCTTATCTGAGGAAGGATGTTCTTGCTATGGAGGGAGTGCAGCGAAGATTCACCAGACTGATTCCTAGAATGGCAAGACTGACGTATGAAGAGAGATTGGGTCGATTAGGCTTATATTCGCTAGAGTTCAGAAGAATGAGAGGGGATCTCATAGAAACCTACAAAATTTTAACAGGACGGAACAGACTAGATGCAGGAAGGATGTTCCTGATGGCGGAGGAGTCCAAGATCAGGGGTCACAGTCTAAGGATAAGGGGTAAGCCATTTAGGACTGAGATGAGGAGGGATTTCTTCACCCAGAGAGTGGTGAACCTGTGGAATTCTCCACTACAGAAAGCAGTTGAGGCCAAATCATTAAATATATTCAAGAAAGAGTTAGGTATATTTCTTAGGGCTAAAGAGATCAAGGGATACAGGGAGAAAGCAGGAACAGGATACTGAGTTTGGATAATCAACCATAATCATATTGAATGGTGGTGCAGGCTCAAAGGGCCGAATGGCCTACTTGTGCTCCGATTTTTCTCTGTTTCTCTATGATTTAACAAAACATTCTCTGCAATCAATTAACTGAAAACGTAACGTAAAAGGCCATTGCACTCATCCAGCCCATTCCCCCCACAGGCCATATACAAATTGGACTTTCCTAATTTATATGACCTCCTGATGGAAGTAACTAACCGTAAGTACAACATTGAAGATCAAACTCTTGTGGAACTTTTCCTGTCCCTGCTAAAGGCAAGCAAGAGAAAAATTCCAAGATTTTAATCAAATATTATAATCTACATTATGGGACCAGATCCATTCTCTGCAAGACAAGAACCACACTATTTCAGCGTACTTGATTTATATTTATGGATACAACTTACAATCTCATTCCTAACCAGGTATGTGAACTTGCCCGCTTTGGCAGGAAGAATAGAAAAGCAGTATACTATCTAAATGCAGAAAGATTGCAGAACTCACTGGTACAGAGGGATCTGAGTATCCTGGTACATGAATCACAAAAAGTTAGTAAGGTACAGTAAGTGATTAGGAAGGCAAATGGAATGTTGGCGTTTATTGTAAGGGGAATTGAGTGTAAAAGTAGGGAAGTTTTACTGCAGCCGTACAGAGTCTTATTGAGACCACATCTGGAGTACTGTATTCAGTTTTGGTCTCCATATTTGAAAAAGGATCCAATTGTGTTTGAAGCAGTTCAAAGAAGGTTCACTCAACTCATTCCGGGGATGAAGGGCTTATCTTATAAAGAAAGATTGAACAAGTTGGGCCTATACCCGTTGGAGTTTAGAATTAGAGGTGATCTTATCGAAACATGTAAGTTCCTGAGGAGACTTGATAGAGTGGATACCGGGAGGATATTTCCTCTTGTAGGGGAGACAAGAACTAAGGGATACAGTTTAAGAATAAGAGATCTCTCTTTTAAGGTGGAGATTAGGAGAATTTTTTTTCTCTGAAGGTCGTTAGTCTGTGGAATTCTGTTCCCCAGAAAACACTGGAGGCTGGGTCATTGAATTTATTCAAGGCTGAATTAAATAGATTTTTGATAGACAAGGGAGTCAAGGGTTATGGGGGGAGATAGGAAAGTGGAGCTGAAACCAGAACCAGATCATCCATGGTCTTATCGAATGGTGGAACAAGCTCGAAGGGCCGAATGGCCTACACCTGCTCCTAAGTCCAATGTACCTAATTCCTATTATTATTTACTTGTTTTTAAAAAATTAATACATAATGATACTTAAGACAGATTGTTTGCTAAATATCAGTTGGGGAAGAAATGTGAACACATCGACAGGTCTCCAGCTACGCTCCAAGCCACTTACAGGGCCAGTGAAAAGCATCAACCAGAAGACTTTAAGCCATTTCGACTGCCTTGGGGTAGGAATGGTAACTACATTTTACTGGTCTATCTGCCTCCTCTTCGACCTACTTTCAGGCCTCACATACTGTCTAATCCCGAGGGTGAAATGGGGTGTTACAACACTGAGACTCTTCAAATGTCCCTCTGCCAGGTTACCCGATATTATGTCTCCTGGTTCCCATAAGTTAGAAATAATCACACTTTAAACTTGGAAAGGCTTGAGCTCTTTGTTTTAATCATTCAGCCACCATGCTCTCTGGTTTAGGACTGCCCCAGGCTGGTTGCCTGTTACATGTCACATGACTCTCCAGTGCAGCTGCGAATGTGCCCCCCACCCCCCCCGAACATTTACAGAAAACAATTAGTTCCTAGCACTGTACAGATGGTATAACAATATAGGAACATAGGAGCAGCAGTATGCCATTCAGCCCATTGAACCTACCCCACCACTCGATATGATCATGGCTGATCTTCCACTTCAATGCCTTTTTCCCACACTATCCTCATATCCCCTTATGTCATTTGTATTTAGAAATCTGTCAATCTCTGCTGTAAACATACTCAATGACTGAGTTTCCACCGCCCTCTGGGTAGAGAATTCCAAAGATTCACAACCCTCTATGTACAGAAATTTCTCCTCATCTCTGTCCTAAATGGCTTCCCCCTTATTTTGAAACTGTGTCCCCTGGTTCTAGACTCCCCAATCAGGGGCAACATTTTAGCTGCAGCTACCCTGTCTATCCCTTTAAGTATTTTGTAGGTTTCAATGAGATCATCTCTCATTCTTCGAAACTCTAGATAATACAGACCCAGTTTCCCCAATCTCTCTTCATAGGAAAGTCCCACCATCTCGGGAACAAGTCTAGTGATCCTTCGTTGCACTCCTGTATGGCAATAATATCCTTCCTAAGGTAAGGGGACCAAAACTACACACAGTACTCCAGGTTAAAGGACTGCAACCCGACCCGAACCTGACAGGACCCGACGACATGTGTCGGGTTCAGGTCGGGCCCATCTTCCGGATCCAGCTTTCGGGCTCGGGTCAGGTCGGACGCACACGATAAGTGCTCTGCTGTTAAGTATTGAAATTAAAAAACTTACCCGAGCTGGGAGTCCGGGACAAAACTGAGTCTGCACAGTGAGCGAGTGACATCACTATGATGTCATCTCACATGCACTGCAGCTTCCTGGAAGTTCCGAGTCCGAAGGTAAGTAAAGGGATGGTCGGGTCAGGCTTGGTTCGGGTCGAGTCGGGGTCAGGCTCCGTGGGTCAGACTCGGGGCAAAATCAGAGGGACTCGGGCTCGGGCCCGCTGTAGTTCGGGTCGGGTTCTTTTTTCCCGACCTGAGCAGGCCTCTACTTCAGGGCCAAAGGGATGGTATGGGTGACTTTTGCATAGCTATAGTCAGTAATCTTGATGTTCAGTCATCAACATCTGCACCCATGTTTTTGTAAATACCAAACATGTGCTGTACTGCAGCAAGTGTTTGGACTCCAATTTAAATCTGTTACTTGCATTTATATACCACCATTGCACCTGACAAATGCAAGTCTTTTTAAAAAAAAAACAACTATAATGTTCAAAGGCACTTCACAGGAGTATGACAGACTTGTCTCCGTGCATACTACCTTTCTGAGTTTGTTGAAACTCGTCATGTGACTGACCACTGGTACTCTACATCTTCTTTCATCAGTTACCGCAGGTTTGCCGTCTGTTCCGACATGTGCGGTATGAAGGACCTCACGAATTGGATCAAGTCAAGGAAATTCCCTAACTCTCGCTTATCTCTTGGGGCTTCCATCCCAGAGATGGCTGAGATTCTTTCAGGACTCGGCTTGATTTGGTCAGGTGTCTACACCATTCCGAAGAACTGGCATCGTCACTTTCACAATGCGTTTGTCAGCGTTTAGTTCTCTCCATGGCTTCATGTAGATGGTTGTCATGATCTTTTTCATCTACTCCATATATCTGGATATCATCTGCTATTCCGACTGCTCCTTTGCATCCCCTGTATGTCTCATCTGTTTTCTGTTGGAACACATACTGGCTCACTCTAAAGCCAAAAGGGAGACGCAGGAATTTGTACCGTCCAAAGGGTGTGTTGAATGTTGTCAGCAGTGAAGCTTCTGCATCTAGCTTCACATTCCAGTAACCATTTCTGGCATCAAGCTTGCTGAAAACTTTTGCCCCTGCCAGTGCTGGTGGAATAGGGTAGTGATCCCTCTTTATTGCTTGGTTAAGATCTATGGGATCCAGGCAAATTCTTAGCCGTCCATTTGGCTTCTCTCACACCACGATAGAATTTACCCAACCTGTAGGCTGTGAATCTGGCGATCACCCTCTTTTCTTCCATTTCTTGGAGCTCTCTTTCAAGCTTTCCTTTTAGTTCTGTTGGTACTTTACATGGGGGAGGAATCACTGGTTTTATCGCTGGGTCAATAGTGATGCGATTCTCAAAATCTTCAAAAAGCATCCAACTGTCTCATTAAAACACTCCGGGTACATTTGTACCAGATCTTCTTTGCTTCTGATCGGAGGGTGCTTTTTTAATGGGTGTACTGTCTTCAACCCTCAGTGTCGCCTCCTTCATCTCATAGTTTACTGAAATAATCTGCAGCTCTTTGCAACTGCTCAACTCGAGGATAGCTGGACCATCTGTTTCAGTGAGTTAGAACATACAGTTCACATCTTTTCTTTTGTGTGTCCCTGATTTGGGTTTCCATGCTGTCGAATCTCAGTGTCCCCATATGCTGTTAGTATGACATTGTTCGGTTTCAGAACATCTTTCCTTGGATAATCGTTTTCCTCCAAATTTTCAGGAAAGATCTTCTGGTATAGTCTGAGCGGGATGATGTTACTCTGTGCTCCAGCGTCAATCATCACCTTCAGATTTATCATTGTAGGCTTATTTCTCACCCTCCTGATCTGAATGGTCATTTGAATTTCTTTTCTCTGGGAACTGTCACATCCAGACATTTCATGCAATTGTATGGTTCCTATGTCTCTCGTGTTCTCAAACTCATCGTCATCTTCCAGGATATGGATGTTTTGGTTTCTTTCCCTACTCATTCGCCCTGTTACTCTGGCTCTGGTGACTTGTCTACCGCCTTCTTGCCTTGTTCTGCGCATATTTTCCCAGTGATTGGTCTTTCTGCAAGCTCTGCAGATTGATCCAGATGTGGGACATTTCCTTCTGTCTGGGAATTCATGTGGTCGTCCACAGCTCCTCCATGTCTTCGTCTCTGTTTGGTGTACATCCTTTCGTCGTTGTTTCACTGCATCAACTCCAGTGCCTTTATCTTGACTTAACTGAAGGCTAGCTGTTTGGGTACTGAGTATCTTCATCTGTCTGTTTGTGGCTTCATGTGCTCTGGCAGTATTTACAGCCTGTGTTATTTTGAGCTTGTCCTTTCCAATTAGAGCTTTCAGTACTTCAGGATGTGCAGAACCCCAAATTAGCTGATCTTTCATCGATGTCTTTAAATTTACATTTTCTGGCTGCATTTTTCAATCGGCTCACCTAGTTCCTGTCTGAGGCTTTGAAATTCATATTGGTATATCTGATGATTTGATTTTGGCTGGAGAGAGGTGCTGAATCTTTCAAAAATTTTGTCTTGGTTTGTGCTGTCCTCTTCACTTAGCTCCCAGCTGTTAAATAAATTTAATCCTTTATCTCCTGGCCACAGAAGGATATAGCTGACACTCTCCTCTTCTCCAGTGCATTTTTGGAAACTACTGAATGTCAAATCTGCACTTTTGTTTAAACTTCTCAAATGCCTCTACGACACAGTCAGCTTCCCAATTCATTATGGGCTGTGGCTGTGCATTCATTCCGGACCCAGCTGATAAATTTGTTCTTTCATTTTCACATGATTCATTCAGTCTTTCTCTCTCTCTGGCCTCAATTTGGGTCAATTTTCCCAATCTAATTCAGCATTAAATTTGTTTAAAAATTGTTTTAGATTTGCTCACTGTCACCATACTATGTCTCCTGGTTGCCCTGTTAGAAACAATCACACTTTAAACTTGGAAAGGCTGGAGCTCTTTGTTTTAATCATTCAGCTTCCATGCTCTCTGGTTTAGAACTGCCCCAGGCTGGTTTCCTGTTACACATCACATGACTCTCCAGTGCAGCCATGAATGTGCCTCTGCCCCCAGAACACTTACACATAACAATTAGTTCCTAGAGAATTAGTTCCTAGCACTTTACAGATGGTATAATTTATAACACCCAACGATCCTCAGGAAAATGAGGGGAAAAGCTGGAACAATCCCACCCACATCAAAATACAAATTTCATGTCACATGGAAGCCCAAGGAAATCTTGGGCATTACAATGGGGGCTGAGATCTGACACAACAGGTCTCTCCCACTGCTTCCTTTCCTGCGCCTCAGGTAAAGAAAATCTATCCTTCTATCTTCCCTAGTCGGTCACACGTGGAACTGCTTACTGGTAATCAAGAACCTAGGCTGCAGTTTTTGGCTTGCATAACACCTCAATGCATTTGAAACGTGAATGCGGTTCATCAACATTATCATACAACAAAGTTACCTAAGCAATGTACAAGAGTGACAAGATAAATAAATGTACTTTACCAAAATTGAAAGATAAAAGTCTCAGATATAATATTCATAATACCATTTACCCATTACTTCACGAGCAATACCAGTAATGATTACCTTCTTTCTCCAAAATTTCATTTTCCCAATTAGTTATAAGATAATTTTTGTCCTCATTCTCAGTGGACTAGCAGAAATTGCTCAAGATGAATCTTACTTAATTATTCTTTCACCTAAAAGCCAAACTTTTTTTTCTTAATTTACAATTAAAAAAAGATTCCCCCCCCCCCCACATCCCACAGCAGACTGCTTGAGGTTGCTGGTGGTGTGCACTGCCCATGGAGACTCTTCCCACTGCTGGCCAGCACATAAAGAGCACGGATCTGCCAAGCCCTGACTGACCCACAACACCATTAAGTACCTCAAACAGTCCCTTATGGCCCAAGTTCAAACATTTGTCTCCCTCAATGGCACAGCAAATTCATCTCAACAACCGCTGCTCATTTAAAATATAAACAAAAAGTAAAATCTATTTTGATGTTCATACTCATGCTATTCGTAAATGTCTGCCTGTTATGATCTGTAGTTTTTTTTTCTAGGCAGAATGCGGTGTGCCTTTAAGGCTGGAAAAGGAGCCTTTAAGGCAACAAGCTCCAGAGACTGAGTCAAAGAATGCATTCTCGTTACCCCGGGATACAGCCACTCAGAGACTGAAGATCATGAGATGCAATGTTACAATTTAATTTTGAACTGGCTTAGAGTGCAAACAGACTGTTCTATCCATCATATACACACACAGACAGCTGGATCAGCATATACTGAAGGAAATGAGTGCCCTCTCTTGGTTTATTTAAACCTTATTTGTTGTCCTCTCAGAATTCTGATGTCAAGCCAAATTAATTTCTTAAAAGAAAATAACCAAATTCCTGCAACTACTGAACTGTAATTGTTGAAATTCAGCACTGGAAAAGAAGAGCATCAATTCAACTGCTGAACTAGACTACAGATTGTTCTACTGTTGAAGAACCTTTCCCTCCCACCCCCCCCCCCCCCCCCCCATCGGATGGCTGTAAGGACTTCAAGCAATCCTGGACAATTCCACATTGGAAGATTTCACTTTGGCAGGAACGTAAATATGCAGGGACACTTTTCTTTCCATTTTAAATATTGTTTGTATCTTAGTAGTGTTTAAGAATTTAATTTTTCTAATTAAACAGTTAATTTGTTGATCTAAAAATACCTGGTTTGGTTAGCTTCATTCAGGGGTTAATAGACGGTACAAGTTGGCTGGGTCTGTCTTTAATTTGGTAAGTTTAAAATTATATGTTAAGTGATCTGTGGAGGGACGGGATTGAATCAACAGTGCGTTTCTCCCACCACTATCAGAATCGTACATTTTGGTTGGGGGCTTTGACTTGAGCGGTCAGTCATAACACTGTTGTCACAGATAATGCATCCATAGAAGAAGCATAAAAGCTGTAACTCCAATGATACATCACACACACAAAATTTGTTTTTTCTTGCTGGTTATCATACAAGATGGGATGTCATGGTCACTCTGGCTCTTGTAGTCCCACAGCAGCAGAGCAAGAACTGCAATTGCCAAGATGCATATTCTCATACTCAGAATCTGATCAAAGGAGTGAGAATGCCCACCCACCACTCAAAGCTCAGATTTATTTCCCATTCAAGGTTCAAGACAGGACAGGAATAATTGGGGAAGATTCTTCCTGACATTTTTTACATGAAATATCTAATTTGATGCAGGAGGTTTCATAATGTTTTCCAGAATTGTACAAGTTTTTTGAATGTTACACATGCTGACCTAGGCAAAGAAGAGAAATGGTATCTGAAGATTTTTTTATTCTTTCACGGGATGTGGGCATCGTTGGCAAGGCCAGAATTTATTGCCCATCCCGAATTTTTTTTATTTTTTTTTTATTTAGAGATACAGCACTGAAACAGGCCCTTCGGCCCACCAAGTCTGTGCTGACCATCAACCACCCATTTATACCAATCCCATATTCCTATCACATCCCCACCTGTCCCTATATTCTCCTACCACCTACCTATACTAGGGGCAATTTATAATGGCCAATTTACCTATCAACTTGCAAGTCTTTTGGTGCCCTTGAAGGTTGGGGTGAGCTACCTTTTTGAACTGCTGCAGTCCATCTGGTGCGGTTACTCCCACAGTGCTGTTAGGAAGGGAGTTCCAGGAAGCTGATCCAGTAACAGTGAAGGAATGGCAATACAGTTCCAAGTCAGGATGGTGTGTGGTTTGGAGGGGAACTTCAAGGTGGTGGTGTTCCAATGCATCTGCTGCCCTTGTCCTTCCAGATAGTAGAGGTCGCAGGTTTGGAAGGTGCTTTTGAAGGAGCCTTGGTGAGTTGCTGCAGTGCATCTTATAAATGGTACATATGCTGCCATTGTGCATCTGTGCTGGAGGGAGTAAATGTTTAAATTATTGGATGGGTTGCCGATCAAGCGAGCTGCTTTGCCCTGGATGGATTCGAGCTTCTTGAGTGTTGTTGGAGCTGCACCCATCCAGGCAAGTGGACAGTATTAAATGACACTGCTGACTTGTACCTTGTAGATGGTGGACAGACTTTGGAGAGTCTCAGGATGGGTTACTCACCACAGAATTCCCAATCTCTAACCTGCAATTTTAGCCACAGTATTCATATGATAGTGAAAGTGATTTGCACAACTAACAACTATTTTTATTTATATAGCGCCTTTAATGTAATAAAGCATCCCAAGGCACTTCACAGGAGTGTTACCAAACTAAATTTGACACTGAGCCATATAAGGAGATATCTAGTACAGATAAAGTGGCCTTTATAGCCACTCCAGGCTCTACAAACCACTGACCACCTCTAGGCGCTTACACCCATTGTCTCTCAAGACAAGGAGGTCAAAGAAGAAGTGCAGATGACCAAAAGCTTGGCTAAACAGGTAGGTTTTAAAGAACGTCTTCAAGGAAGAGAGATGGAGAGGTTTAGAGAGGGAGTTCCAGAGTTTAAGGCCTACGTTGCTGAAGGAACGGCTGCCAATGATATCGGGGGATGCATATCAGGCCAAAATTGGAGGAACACATAGATCTTGGAGAGTTGTAAGGCTGGATTTAGTTACAGAGATAGGAAGAGGCTAGGCCATCAGATAGATTTGAAAACAATGATGAGAATTTTAAAATCAAGGAGTTGCCAGACAAGGAGCCAATTTGGGTCAGCAAGCACAGGAACGATGGGTGAATAGGACTTTGTGTGAGTTAGAATGCAGGGACAGTTTTATATGAGCTCTATTTTACAGAGGGTACACGTTCAGGGGCTTGCAACCTTGTACACTTCATATGGCTCGATGACTGTTTTTCAGACCAGCTCCCTCATTTGCACTGATCCCTTGGATTTACCTTTCATGCTTCCTTGGCTTCCTGGTCTTGACTGCTGTTGGTCCCTGGGTTTCACTCGCAGTGCTCCTTATTCCTCTGCTGGTTCACAAAATTCACTGGGTTCTTAAAAGCAGTAACTCAAGATGCCCTATTGTCCTCTCTTGCTGATCGCCTCCCTCCCCTCACCCACAGCATAGCTGCTGCATGCAAACCTTGTTAACCTCCTTCCAATCCTTCTCACTTCTCTAACTCCTGTTGTCTTGGACAATGCCGGGGATCAACAATCATCATCCTTTTCCACATTGCTCTCCAGAATGTCTATTCACTTGTGAATAAGACATTGCCATCCATGGCCATGTTGTTGATAATTGTATTGACCTTCTGGTTTTGACTGAAACTTGGCTCACAGTTAGTGACACCTTGCCCCCAAAACCACCCCTCCCCTCCCCACCAACATCCCATTACCAAAATCTCTTTGCTTGGCTGCACTTTCTACCAACCACCCAAACAATCACAGTAAACAAAAACATGGCACTCATCATTAACTTGCACCTTGGTCTATCCCCCTATACCTCTGGCACTGACACCTTCTCTTGTTTAAAATTCTTGTTTTCTACTGTACCCCAAACCCAGAGGTGCTTCCAAAGATAACCTTCCTTCTTCAACCTGTGCATCCCTCTGCCTCAGTGACTTTACTCTACATTACATCTCCTTTGTGAATTCACCAACCTCCGGTCCTCCCTAAAGCTCTCCTGCCACATAAATGCTGTTATCCATATTCACAGCCGTACCATGACCTCATCATCTCCTGTGACCTCATTCATCCAAAGTCCCAGACACTACCGGTGTCCGGTCCCACTGACAGGACAGACTCACCAGAGGGTAGCAGCACAGTGGTATAAATTGGGAGGGAGTTAACCCTGGGAGACTTCAACATTGACTCTGGACCCCATGAGGTCTCATGGCAGTAGGTCAAACATGGGCAAGGAAACCTCCTGCTGATCACCACCTACTGCCCTCCCTCAGCTGGTGAATCAGTACTCCTCCATGTTGAACACCACTTGGAAGAAGCACGGAGGGTGGCAAGGGCACTGAATGTACTCTGCGTGGGTGACTTCAATGTCCATCACTAAGAGTGGCTCAGTAACATCACTACTGACCGAGCCAGCCGAGTCCTGAAGGACATATCTACCAGACTGGTCCTGCGGCAGGTGGTGAGGGAACCAACAAGAGAGAAAAACCTACCAGACCTTGTCCTCGCCAATCTACCTGTTGCAGATGCATCGGTCTATGACAGTATTGGCAGGAGTGACAACCGCAGAATCCTTGTGAAAACAAAGTCCCGTCTTCATACTGAGGATACCCTCCATCATGTTGTGCAGCACTACCACCACACTAAATGGGATAGATTCAGAACAGATCTGGCAGCTCAAAGCTGGGTACCCATGAGGTGCTGTGGACCAACAGCAACAGCAGAATTGTGTTCAACCACAATTTGTAATCTCATGACCTGGCATATCCCTCACACTACCATTGCCATCAAGCCAAGGGATCAACCCTGGTTCAATAAAGACTGCAGCAGAGCATGCCAGGAAGCAGCACCAGCCATACCTGCTGAGACTATAACACAGGACAACTTGCATGCCAAAAAGCAGAAGCAGCATGCAACAGACAGAGCTGGACAATCCCACAAACAACGAATCAGATCAAAGCTCTGCAGTCCTGCCACAGCCAGTTGTGAATGTTAGGGTCTGAAGTTCTGTTAATGAATGATAAATACCTGGTAGTTCAAGATAATAGGTGTTGGGTGTTAATTATATTAAACTATGTACATTTATTTATTTTATTTTTTTATTTAGAGATACAGCACTGAAACAGGCCCTTCGGCCCACCGAGTCTGTGCCAACCAACAACCACCCATTTATACTGACCCTGCAGTAATCCCATATTCTCCATCACCTACCTACACTAGGGGCAATTTACAATGGCCAATTTACCTATCAACCTGCAAGTCTTTGGCTGTGGGAGGAAACCGAAGCACCCGGCGAAAACCCACCCGGTCACAGGGAGAACTTGCAAACTCCGCACGGGCAGTACCCAGAATCGAACCTGGGTCACTGGAGCTGTGAGGCTGCAGTGCTAACCACTGCACCACTGAGCCAACCAGCACTGGCTGTGGGTTGTTCGGAGTGAGAAGTAAGTTCTGTGGCAAGCAATAAACAGTCTCTACCCAAGCTTCCTGGCCTCAGTGCCTTCTTCACAATCAGGCTTAGAAGTTTTATAACAGTGAATGGTGCTGGACAATTAAACAACTAACTGGAGGAGGAGGCTCCACAAATATCCCCATTCTCAATGAAGAAGGAGCCCATCACATCAGTGCAAAAGAAAAAGCTAAAACATTTGCGAAAACCTTCAGGCAAAAGTATCGAGTTGATGATCCATCTCAGCCTCCTCCTAAGGTCCCCAGCATCACAGGTGCCAGTCTTCAGCCAATTCAATCTACTACACGTGATATCAAGAAACAGCTGAAGACACTGGATACTGCAACACTGGGTCCTGGGTCTACAGAACACTGGGTCCTGACAACATTCCAGCCTCAGTACTGAAGACCTGTTCTGCAGAACTAGTCGCGCCCCTAGTCAATCAGTTCCAGTATAGCTACAACACTGGCATCTACCCAACAATGTGGGAAATTGCCCAGGTATCTCTTGTCCACAAAAGCAGGACAAGTCCAATCAGACCAATTACCACCCCATCAGTCTACTCTCGATCATCAGCAAAGTGATGAAAGGTGTCGTTGACAGTGCTATCAAGCGCCACTTAAACGGCAACAACCTGTTCACTAATGCTCAGTTTGGGTTCCACCAGACCCACTTAGCTCCTGACTTCATTACAGCCTTGGTTCAAACATGGACAAAAGAGCTGAACTCGAGATGAGGTGAAAGTGATTGCCCTTGATATCAAGGCAGCATTTGAGCGAGTGAGGCATCAAGGAGCCCGTGCCAAATTGCAGTCAGGGGAAAACTCTCCACTGGTTGGAGTCATACCTAGCACAAAGGAAGATATTTGTGGTTGTTGGAGGCCAAACATCTCTGACCCAGGACATTGCTGCAAGAGTTCCTCAAGGTAGTGTCCCAACCCCAACCACCTTCAGCTGCTTCATCAATGATTTTCTCTCCATCAGAAGGTCAGAATTGGGGAAGTTCACTGATGATTGTACGATGTTCAGTATCATTTCAACTCCTCAAATACTGCAGCAGTTCGTGTCCATATGTAGCAAGACCTGGACAGCATTCGGGCTTGGGCTGTTAAGTTGCAAGCAACATTCGCAGCACACAAGTGCCTGGCAATGACAATCTCCAACAAGAAAGAAGCTATCATCTCCCATTGACATTACCATTGCTGAACCTCCCACTGTCCACATCCTGGGGGTTACCTTTGACCAGAAACTGAACTGGAGCAGCCACATAAATGCTGTGCCTACAAGAGCAAGTTAGAGGCTGGGAATTCTGTGGCGAGTAATCCATCTCCTGACTCCCCAAAGCCTATCCACCATCTACAAGGTACAAGTCACTCTCCACTTGCCTGGATGGGTGCAAATCCAACAACATTCAGGAAGCTCAACACTGTCTATGACAAAGCAGCCTGCTTGATCGGCACCCCATCCACCACCTTAAACGTTCACTCCCTCTAGCACCAATGCACAGTGGCAGCAGTGTGTAACGTATACAAGATGCACTGTAGCAACTCGCCACGCCTCCTATGATAGCACCTTCCATATCCGCAACCTCTTCCGCCAAGAAGGACAAGGGCAGCAGATGCAGGAGACCACCATCATCTGCAAGTTCCCCTCCAAGTCACACACCATCCTGACTTGGAAATATATCGCTATTCCTTCACCATCACCGGATCAAGATCCTGGAACTACCTCCCTAACAGTGCTATGGGCGTACCTACCCCACATGGACTGCAGCGGTTCAAGAAGGCAGCTCATCACCACCTTCTCAAGGGCAATTAGGGATGGGCAATAAATGCTGGCCTGGCCAGCGATGCCCACATCCCATGAAAAGAATAATAAAAACTCTGCAGTCTCAATCTCAGGATGAACCCATCTCTAACCACTTTATTTTCTTCCATCACCCATATCCCTTGACGTGTTCCCAAACGCACTTTCTTCCAAAGAAGAACTCTCATTTGAATCTGCACTTTCAAACTCCCAACTGCCGAGCATTTGGCCCTTCTTTGACTACAACTCTGTAGTGGTTGACTTGCTCAACCACACCCCCGCATCCACTTTTGATGCCTTTCCCCCAAGAAAGTCTTCATTATCTCCAATTCTGGTCATTTTCCCCATTACAAATCCCAGCTACGCTCCTTCAGATTCAAGTTGTGCATATCTGGTGTACAACTGGCTTTGCCATGCATTGCCAAATCCGATTGGATCAAATATCAGTAGGAGAACATTTAAGGGACAGTGATCATTGTATCATAAGGTTTAGGTTGGCAATGGGAAAGGACAAAGAACAATCTAGAGTAAGAATAATTAACTGGGGGAAAGCCAACTTCAATGGGGTAAGAATGGATCTGGGCCGAATAAATTGGAATCGAAGGTTGGCAGGAAAAACGGTAGCTTAACAATGGGCTACCTTCAAAGAGGAGATAATTCAGGCACAGTCAAGGTATGTTCCCTTGAAGGGGAAGTGTAGGACAAACAAATCTAGAGCTCCCTGGATGCCAAAAGAGGTAGAGATGAAGATGAAGAAGAAAAAGTGTGTTTATATCAGAGGTCAGGCAGATAATACAATGGAGAACCAGACTGAATATACAAGGTTCAGAGGGGAAGTGAAAAAGCAAATAAGAGAAGTAATCAGATGGTATGAAAGGAGACTGGCAGCTAACATAAAAGGAAATCCCAAGTATTTTATAGGCATATAAATAGTAAAAGGGTGCGAAAAGGTGGAGTAGGGCCAATCAGGGACCAAAAGGAGGATTCACTCATTGAGACAGGGGGCATGGTTGGGTATTAAATGAATCAACTACTGCTGGAGGACTATCAATTCGGTGAAAGACGCCCTTTGGTCTGCCCGAAACTTGCTGGTCTTCCAGCGCAAAGAGATGTCCACCACCGAATGTTGCAGACTGGCACATTCCAAGGTCCAGGACTACGTGCTGAGGGACGCACTAAAGCTTGGAGCAGCCGCAGCAAAGGCTCAATGGGGAAAGACCACAGTGTAAGGTCCCCCCACCAAGCTGAATGGAGGGGCTGGATCCATGGGAGCCCCTCGAACTGTATCAGAAAATTTTTATTTGCTGTAAAATGTAAAAATGTAATTGGCATGACAAATGTGAAATGGAAGGGTTGTGAGGCAACTCATGATTGTATTGAAGGAAACGGACCTCTTTTGCACTGTTTGTATTGTTTGACTTGGTGCTGTTTGAAACTGGTAATGTAATTTTTTTTACAGATTTTTATGAATAAAGTATATTTTGGAAAAAAAAATGAATACTTTGCATCTGTCTATACCAAGGAAGAAGATACTACCCAGGCCACAGTGAAAGAGGAGGTAATTAATACACTAGCAGGATTTAAAATGGTTAAGGAGGGCATATTAGATAGGCTGTCTATACTTAAAGTTGATAAAGCACCATGACCAGAGCAGATGCATCCAAGGATACTGAGGGAAGTGAGATTGGAAATTGCAGAGGCACTGGCCATAACTTTCCAGTCTTCCTTAGACTCAGGGTGGTGCCAAAGAACTGGAGAATTGCAAATGTTACACCTTTGTTCAAAAAAGATATAAAGATCAGCCCAGCAACTTACAGGCCAGTCAGTTTATCTTCAGTGGTGGGGAAATTTCTCGAAACAATAATTCTAGACAAAATGCAGGTTAATTAAGCAAAGCCAGCATGGATTTGTTAAGGGAAAATCGTGTTTAACTAACTTGCTGGAATTTTTTGAAGGGATAACCGAGAGTGTTGATGAGGGCAATGCTGTTGTTGTGGTGTACATGGGCTTCTAAAAGGCAATTGATACAGTGCCACACAACAGACTTGTGAGCAAAGTTATAGCTCATGGAATAAAAAGGACAGTAACAACAAGGATACAAAATGGGCTGAGTGTCAGGAAACAGAGAGTAGTGGTTAAAGGATGTTTTTCAGGCTGGAGGAAGGTTTATAGTTAAGTTCCACAGAGGTCAGTGTTGAGACCCTTGCTCTTCCTGATATATATTAATAACTTAGACCTTGGTGTACAGGACACATTTTCAAAATTTACAGATGATACAAAACTTGGAAGCATTGTGAACTGTGAGGAGGATAGTATAGAACTTCAAAAGGACAGGCAAGCTAGTGGGATGGGTCAACAAGTGGCAGATGAAGTTTGACGTGGAGAAATGTGAAGTGATTCAATTTGGTAGCAAGAACATGGCAAAACAATATAAAAATAAAGGGTACAACTCCAAAGAAGGTGCAGAAACAGAGGGACCTGTGTGTATATGTGCACAAGGCATTGAAGGTGGCAGGACAGGTCAAGAGAGCGATCAGTAAAGCATACAATATCCTCGGCTTTATTAACAGCAGTACAAGAGCAAGGAGGGGTTATGCTGAACTTGTATAAGACACTAGTTTGGCCTCAGCTATTGCCACATTTAAGGAATGACGTGAAGGCACTGGAGAGATTGCAGAAAAGATTCACGGGAATGGTACCAGGGATGAGGAACTTCATTTACGAAGATAGATTGGAGAAGTTGGCACTGTTTTCCTCAGAGAAGAAAAGGCTGAGAGGAGATTTGACAGAGGTATTCAGAACCATGAGGGGTCTGGACAGAGTAGAGAGGGAGAAACTGTTCCCATTCGTGATAGGATCAAGACGAGAGAGCACAGATTTAAGTTAATTGGCAAAAGAAGCAATGGTGACATGAGGAAAAACTTTTTCACGCAGCGAGTGGTTAAGATCTGGAATGCACTGCCTGAGAGTGCGGTGGAGGCAAGTTCAATGGAAGCATTCAAAAGGGATTTACATAGTTACCTGAAAAGGAAGAATGTACAGGGTTATGGGGAAAAGGCAGGGAAATAGCACTAAGTGAATTTCTCACTCAGAGAGCCGGTGCAGACACAATGGGCCGAATGGTTTTCTTCTGTGCTTTCACAATTCTGTGAAGTACAGTCCCCTTTCCTTTCAAAACCGTTATTTTCAGCCCTCTTCTGTCTTTGCAAACTATCGCCTAATCTTCAACCACCCTTGCCTTTTCAAAGTTCTTGAATGTGCTGTCATCTCTCAGATCCGTACCTATTTCTCTTAGAACTCATTGTCTTAACCTCCTCAATCAGATTTTCAGCACTTTCACTACAGTAAAATGGCCCTGACTAAAGCCACGTATGATATTCTGTAACTATGATCATGGTGAATTATCCCTCCTCACTCTCACTGCAGTCTTTGACATGGTGAGCCTCACCATCCTCCTGCAACACCTCTTGGATGTATAGTTCAGTGGGACTGCACTTACTTGGTCCACTCTTATCTCAATGACTTCTCCATTCCCACAGCTCGGCAGTCACCTGGAAATTCCTCCTTGGCTCCTTCATCTTTCTTATACACATTGCCCCTTGGTGACATCATCTGCAGGCATAAGGTCCACTTCCACTTGTATATCGCTGACACCAAGTTCTGCCTCTTCGACACTCCAAGCGAACAGACTGCTTGCCTGATGCCCATGAATGAGCTGCAATTTCCTACGGTTAAACATTTGGAAGACTGAAGCGATGTCCCATGGTCCTCCACCACAAGCTCCTTTCCTAAACAGTGGTTCTCAAACTGGGGTTCATGATACAGGGCTGGCCTTAGGGGTGGGTGACATGGGCAACTGCCCAGTGTACCCTGGTCAAAAGTAAGAGAATGGGTGGGGTGTTTTGCTCTTCCTCTGCTCAAGCTCTCACTGTGCTTCTCTCGTGCTCCTGCTCCCTCTTGCTCTTCTAGTGCTCCCTACATGCTCCCAACACCTGTGTTGTCTGCTCCCACGGTGTTCCTGCTCTCCCCCTGCTCCCCTAGTGCTTTGTCTGGGCTCCTGCTCTTCCCAGAGTCCTGCCAATGATAGACAGATTCTGCAGTCAAAGCAGGCACACCCATCTCCCTGATACCTGTAACTAAATACCCGTTTTCTTAAAACGCTCTTTACATGTAGCACTTATATATTATGAGTATTATCTTGTATTATAATTTAAAGAGGCCATGATTACTAATCTATTTGGGAAAAAAATTCTTCAACCAAAAAATTTTGAGAACCACTGTCCGAAAGACATCATTCCCACTTTCTAGTCACTGTCTCAACAAAGCTGGACTGTCTATAACTGTAGCAGCCTTTTCAGCCTTCAGTTGAGCTTCCAACCTCATATGCACTCCATCACTAAGACCACCTACACCTTCATAACATCGCCTGCATCTACCACTGTCTCAACCATCTACTGCTAAAGACCTCATACATTATTTTGTTATTTCCAGACTCGACTATGCCAATGCTCTTCTTGCCAGCCTCCCATCTTCAAACCTACATTAACTTCTGCTTATCCGAAATGCTGCTGCCTATTTACTATCCTGCATCAAGATGCACTCACCCTTCAGTACTATCCTTGTTGAATCAACATTGGCTCCCAGCCTCCGACACTTCAAATTTATCATCTTTGCTTTTCAAACCCTTCATAGACTTAACTCAGCAACCTCCGGATCTACAATTCCGCCACTCAACCCATCTGCCGCCACAATTCTGAAGTTCCTGCAACTTTTTTTGTTTTGCTCATGGTGTTACGATCCCATTAGAGACCATTAACTTTTAAAAAGAGGAAGTCTAATTCCCTGTCATTACTGAAAGAGTTACGCCACAAGATTTCACGCTTTAAACAAAAACTTTACTGTACAAGAGTTAAACAAAGCAAAACACTACTCACTTAACACAACAATTTGGAAACACATATTTTAAAGTTAAAATCTTAACAGAACATGAAGCTGAATACTTTAAAATCTAAATCTCAACAGAACATTCCTGTTTGACTATTATTTCCACCCCAAGAATTTCCCTATACGTTACAAGATCTTGGTGGTTTGTTCACTTCTCCTGGGGCCAATCCAAAGTGTACCATGGCTCTTAGGAATTCACTTCAATTTTGTTAGTTTCCCAACTATCTTCTGAGGTATGAGATCACCACCCGAATTTGGACTTCCCAGCTTGAGTACGGGCCTGTCTCAAAGGAAACACCCCTGGTTCCCGAGAGCCTCTTTGCTCTGAGTCCAACTGCTCCCAAAGTCAACAGCTTTTCCAAAAGCCAACTTTGACTGTCTCAGCAAGGACCCAAAAAAAAAACCTGACCCCAAAATGCGTCTCCCTTGCAACATCCATCTCTATAGCAACTTAGTACACATGGGATGTCCTAAATAGCAATTTAAACTAATATTACTAACTCCAAATCTTCTCTTTGAGTCCTGATACCGACATGAATAACTGATATTGCAAACAATAACACAGCAAACTCTTCCAGACTTATTGATTCCAACTGTCCAACTAAACGAGGCCACCTGTGGTTTTATGGCTTTCACCTCTCTAACTACGTCTCTGTAACACTCATGGAGAGATTTATGAACTTTATATCTTGGATGGTCTGCAACCTTTTGAAATTCTTACAAAGACATATTTAATTTCCTAAAACTAAAAATGACCTCTAAAATATTAATACAAACCATGAACCAGGTGATCATAACAATAGTATGTGGGCTATGGTGGCAAGGCCAGCATTAATTGCCCATCCTAATTGCCCTTGAGAAGGTGGTGATGAGCCATATTTTTGAACTGTCGCAGACTGTGAAGGGTAGGCACTTCCACAGTGCTGTTGGGGAGGGAGTTGCAGGATTTTGAGGAAGGAACAGCAATACATTTCCAAGTCAGGCTGGTGTGCGAGCTGGTGGACAACTGGCAGCCGGTGGTCTTTCCATGCACCTGCTGCCCTTGTCCTTGTAAAGATCACAGGTTTGGAAGGTGCTATTGAAGGAGCCTTGGCCAGTTGCTGCAGTGCATTTTGTAGATGGTACACACTGCAGTCACTGTGTGCCAGTGACGGAGGGAGTGAAAGTTGAAGGTGGTGGATAGGATGCCAATTAAGCAAGCTGCTTTGTCCTGGATGTTGTTGTTTCTGGCCCCAGGATGTTGATAGGGGGAAATTCAGCAATGGTAATGCCTTTAAATGTCAAGGGGAGGTGGTTAGATTCTCTCTTGTTGGAGATGGTCATTGCCTGCCACTTTTGTGGAGCAAATGTTACTTGCCACTTATCAGCCCAAGCCTGAAGGTTCTCCAAGTCTTTCTGCATTCAGGCATGGATGGCATCATCAACTGAGCAGTTGCAAATGGTGCTGAACATTGCACAATCAGCAGCGAACATCCCCACTTCTGACCTTATGTTGGTGGGAAGATCATTGATGAAGCAGGTTGGGCCTAGGATACTTCCCTGAGGAACCCCTGCAGTGATGTCCTGGGGCTATGAGATGATTGGCCTCCAACAACCACAACCATTTTCTTTGTGCTAGGTATGACACCAGCCAGTGGAAAGCTTCCCCCGCCCCCCCCCCCCCCCCAATTAACTTCAATTTTACTAGGGCTCCTTTATGCAACACTTGGCCAAATGCTGCCCTGATGTCAAGGGCAGTCATTCTCACCTCACCTCCGGAATTCAGCTCTTTTGTCCATGTTGGACCAAGGCTGTAATGAGATCTGGAGCTAAGTGAACCTGCTGAAACTCAAACTGAGCATCGGTGACCAGGTTATTGGTGAATAAGTGCCGCTTGATAGCACCATTGAGGACTTTGCTGACAGTTGAGAGTAGTAGATGGGGCAGTAATTGGCCAGATTGGAATTGTCCTTTTTGTGGCCTGGACAGACCTGGGCAATTTTCCACTTTGTCAGGTGGATGTCAGTGCTGTAGCTGTACTAAAACAGCTTGGCTGGATGTGCAGCTGGTTCTGGAACACAAGTCTTCAGCACTGCAGTTAGATGTTGTTGGGGCCCACTGCCTTTGCTGTATCCAGTGCGCTCAATCATTTCTTGATGTCACATGGAGTGAATTGAATTGACTAAAGCCTTGCTTCCAGAATGGTGGGGTCCTCAGCTGGACGATGAGATAGATTGTCCACATGGCACTCATGGCTGAAGATGATTGCAAACACTTCTGCCTTGTCTTTTGCACTCAGGTGCTGGGCTCTGCCATTACTGAGGATGGGGCTGTTCATAGATCTGCCTCCTTTTTTTTTTATTCATTCATGGGATGTGGGCGTCGCTGGCTATGCCAACATTTATTGCCCATCCCTAATTGCCCTTGAGAAGGTGGTGGTGAGCTGCCTTCTTGAACCACTGCAGTCCATGTGAGGTAGGTACACCCACAGTGCTGTTAGGATTTTGACCCAGCGACAGTGAAGGAACGGAGATATAGTTCCAAGTCAGGATGGTGTGTGGCTTGGAGGGGAACTTGCAGGTGGTGGTGTTCCCATGCATTTGCTGCCCTTGTCCTTCTAGTTGGTAGAGGTCGCGGGTTTGGAAGGTGCTGTCGAAGGAGCCTTGGTGCGTTACTGCAGTGCATCTTGTAGATGGTACACACGGCTGCCACTGTGCGTCGATGGTGGAGGGAGTGAATGTTTGTGGATAGTGTGCCAATCAAGCTGGCTGCTTTGTCCTGGATGGTGTCGAGCTTCTTGAGTGTCGTTGGAGCTGCACCCATCCAGGCAAGCGGAGAGTATTCCATCACACTCCTGACTTGTGCCTTGCAGATGGTGGACAGACTTTGGGGAGTCAGGAGGTGAGTTACTCGCCGCAGGATTCCTAGCCTCTGACCTCCTCTGTTTAGTTGTTTAATTATCCATCACCATTCACAACTGGATATGGTATGACTAGAGCTTTGATCTCATCCATTCGTTAGCTCTGTCTATAGCATGCTGCTTCTATTGTTTAGCAAGCCTATAAGTCCTGTGTTATAGCTTCACCAGCTTGGCACCTCAGTTTCAGGTCTGCCTGGTGCTGCTCTTCACATGCTCTTCTCATTGAAGCAGGGTTGATCCTCTGGCTTGTTGGTAATGGTAGAGTGAGGAATATGCTGGACCATGAGGTTACAGATTGTGGTTGAATACAGTTCTGCTGCAGCTGATGGCCCACATGGATGCTGAGTTTTGAATTGCTAGCTCTGTTATGAATCTCTCATTTAGCACAGTGGTAGTGCCACACAGCACGATGGAGGGTGTCCTCAGTGAAGACTGTACTTCATATCCACAAGGACTGTGTGGTGGTCACTCCTACCAATACTGTCATGGACAGATGCATCTACGACAGGTTGATTAGTGAAGAAAAGGTCAAATAAGTTTTCCCTCGAGTTGGTTCTGTCACCACCTGCTGCAGCCCCAGTCTGTTCACCAAGACTCGGACCATGCTTGGTGATGGACATTGAAGTCCCCTTCCCAGAGTACATTCTGTGCCTTTGCTACTCTCAGTGCTTCTTCTAAGTGGTGTTCAGCGTGAAGAAGTACTGATTCATCAGGTGAGGGAAAGAGGTAGGTGGTAATATGCAGGAGGTTTCCTTGCCCACATTTGACTTGATGCCATGAGTCATGGGGTCTAAAGGCAAGATTAAGGACTCCCAAGGCCACTTCCTCCCAACTGTATACCACTGTATTGCCACTGAGAATCAGGGGGAAAACGCTCCACTGGTTGGAGTCATAACTAGCGCAACGGAAGATGAATGTGGTTGTTGGAGGTCAATCATCTGAGCTCCAGGACATCACTGCAGGAGTTCCTCAGGGTAGTGTCCTAGGCCTAACCTATTTAGTTGCTTCATCAATGACTTTCCTTCAATTATAAGGTCAGAAGTGGGGATGTTTGCTGATGATTGCATAATGTTCAGCACCATTCGCGACGACTCAAAAACTGAAGCCATCCGTGTAGAAATGCAACATGACCTGGACAATATCCAGGCTTGGGCTGATAAGTGGCAAGTAACATTCGTGCCACTCTAGTGCCAGGCAATGACCATCTCCAACAAGAGAGAATCTAACCATCTCCCCTTGACATTCAATGGCATTACCATTGCTGAATCCCCCCACTATCAACATCCTAGGGGTTACCATTGACCAGAAACTGAACTGGAGTAGCCATATAAATACCGTGGCTACAAGAGCAGGTCAGAGGCTAGGAATCCTGCAGCAGGTAACTCACCTCCTGACTCCCCAAAGCCTGTCCACCATCTACAAAGCACAAGTCAGAATTCGATGGAATACTCTCCACTTGCCTGGATGGATGCAGCGCCAACAACACTCAAGAAGCTCGACACCATCCAGGACAAAGCAGCCAGCTTGATTGGCACCCCATCCACAAACATTCACTCCCTCCACCACCGACGAACAGTGGCAGCAGTGTGTACCATCTGCAAAATGCACTGCAGCAATGCACCAAGGCTCCTTCGACAGCACCTTTCAAACCCACGGCCTCTACCAACTAGAAGGACAAGGGCAGCAAATGCATGGGAACACCACCACCTGCAAGTTCCCCTCCAAATCACATACCATTTTGACTTGGAACTATATCGCCGTTCCTTCACTGTCGCTGGGTCAAAATCCTGGAATTCCCTTCCTAACAGCACTGTGGATGTACCTACCTCACATGGACTGCAGTGGTTCAAGAAAGCAGCTCACCACCACCTTCTAAAGGGTAATTAGGGATGGGCAAGAAATGCTGGCCTAGCCAGCGCCGCCCACATCCCTGAATGAATAAAAAAAAACGTTACTTGGAGGACTTTGCATCCCTTCATCTCGTCAGGGTGCCTAGGTCGGGTAGTCCGTCGGTTTTATGATTATATTTTTGTGCCATGGTCTGATACAACTGACTGGCCCACAGGCCATTTCAGAGGCAGTTAAGGGTCAACCACATTGCTCTGGAGTCACATGTAGGCCAGACCAAGTAAGGATGGCAGATTTCCTTCCGAAACAAACGTTAGTGAACTAACAAGGTTTTTGTGACAATCCAGTAACTTCAGTCACCATTACTGATACTATTTTTTTGTTCCAGAATTTATTTCATTCATGAATTTAAATTCCCAGCTGCCATGGTGGGATTTAAGCCCATGTCTCCAGAGCATTAGCCCAAGCCTCTGGATTAATAATCCAGAAACATAATCACCATGTTACCATACCCTGAATTTCAACCTTTGTGCATACCACCCCTTCCTTCAAACTGCCACTGCTGGGCATGACTTCAGCTGCCTAGGCCTCACAGTCTCAATTCGCTCCTTAAACATCTCCAAATTCCAGCTCCACCTTTAAGACCTTCTTAAAAAAGCTTCGTCACCCCTCCTACTACTTCCTTCTTGGGACCAGCATCTATTGTTTTCCTTTTCACGTCTGTGAAGCACCATGGGACATTTCTCTACTTTAAAGGCACTATTGTTATGGAGTCTTCCTGTGTAAACTGAGTTCTGTACAACTTGTGTTTGTGGTTGGGAGCCAGTCCTGGTTTGGACCTGAGGATTTCCAGGTTTAACCCAGGTTGGATCAAGAAACTGTTTTTTCCTTGGTCACAAGACTAAGTTAATTTTTAAACCAGATTCATGTGTTTGGCAGTTTTTAGTTTCAGTTTGTCAAGAAGCTCTACAGGGTTAAGCCAGAGAAAGGAAAAGCTGTGAGAATTTTTTTTAAGAAAGACCAGAGAGAGTGTTTAAGTCAGAGAAAAGGCTGTGTGGTTTTCACAAGAAGTGGCAGAGCTGCAGATTGGTTGGTTCTAAAAGAGCCTCCCAGGGCTGCTGAACTGGACAAAGCTGGGAGCTGTTGATTTAAAGGGACAGGCTCTTTGAATTGGAACCTGTTTCCTGATATCTGACTTTTGGAAATAGAAGAGTTACTACAGTTGGCTTCGGCAATTAAAAAGCTATCGGCAGAGCCACCCCATCAGGACTGTAGTGGGCAAGGCCACATTGGTTCGAGTGGCAACCAGACCAAACCATTAAAGGGAAGATTGCTTTGATCACTATCGACAGGACATTACTTCCATATCTGCATCGTGGAGGACTGGACTTGAAAGCTGCCTGATCCTGGTTTTGTTGTGAAGTGAGACTGATTAGCACAGCAAACTGTAACAACATGCCTTGGTGCACCTGCTAATTAACGAGTAACCTTTGAGATATATACATCGATCGTGATTTAACTGTTAGTTCATGTTTAATTTATGCTGGTTTTGGTTTGATTGTTAAAGTAAAATTTATAAAAGTGTAATCTTGTCCGTTTGGCTTTTGGTTTCCTAAATTGGGGTCATTGAGTGGATTTGAATCTTCACATTCATGGTGTTCAGGGATCATAATGCTATATAAATGCATTTTGCAGCCATTCTTGAAATGGGGCCACATAGTTGACCTCAGCATTTCTGGGCTAAGGAGGAAAAAGATTAGCAATGTCCCTGCTCTTCATCATTATTTAGTGATCCTTGCTACAAAAGTGTATGTATAAATGTTGGGAATTAAACAGATCAGGTTTAGTTGTAACGTTCCCTATAGCTGCCAGCGCTCAATCTTGGTTTTCTGGGGCTGTCCATCGATCCGGGGGAATGTGGGTGAATATCTTAATCTAATGGAACTCCACTCACTTAGTTTCTTAACACAGCAGCACCTCAAACAGATGGGCACTTCCTTTGAATAGTAATTTGCAAGAATGTACACAATTTCCTGCCATTTTTATATGCAGGACATTAACATCAAATGTTCATCACATTCAGGTAATGGCATATCCAGGGTTCCGAGCTGGCTGTAATATACTGGAGGCCATGGAAAGGAGATAGTAATGTGAAGGTAAAAGTATTTCAGCCATTTCCTCTATTTATTTTTACACATTTTCCCCTCTGGTACTTTTGCTTTGTCTCAATTATTATGCATTATTATTTCGGTATCCTGTATCCAACACCATGACTAGCACCAATGGATTTCCCCAAGTGGAATTCCCCTATATAATGTGTTTGGAAGCAAAGGACTGCCTAAAGGGTTGTCAGTTATATCAGGCTGCAAAAAAGATGCTCTATGCCCAATAACACCTACACTCACATTTGCAGACTGTGAAAATACCCTGCTTTGGCCGATAATTAGTGCTGATAAAAAGCCTCTTCCTCTCAATGGAAGCTGGACGTCAGAACCCCTATATTTCAATATATATTAATGACCTGGACTTGAGTACACAAGGCATAATTTCAAAGTTTGCGGATAACACAAACTCGGAAATGTAATCAGCGAGGTGGATAGTAATGGACTCCAGGTGGACATAGACAGACTAGCGAAATGGACAAACACATGGCAGATGAAATTTAATCCAGAAAAATGTGATGTGATTCATTTTGGGTTGAAGAATTAGAAGAGGCAATATTACTAAATGGTACAATTTTAAAAGGGGTGTAGGAACAGAGAGACCTGGGGGTGTACGTACACAAGTCTTTGAAGTTGGCTGGACAAGCTGAGAAGGCTGTTAAAAAGGCATACTGGATCCTTAGCTTTACAAGTAAAGGCACAGAGTACAAAACCAAGAACTGATGTTAAACCTTTACAAAAGACTGCTTAGGCCTCAGCTGGAGTATTGTGTGTAATTCTGGACACCACACTTTAGGAAGGATGTCAAGGCCTTAGGAGGGTGCAGAGGAGATTTACAAGAGTGTTACCAGGGATAAAGATTTCAGTTACTTGGAAAAACTGGAGAAGCTGGGCTGTTCTTCTTAGAGCAGAGAAGGTTAAGGGGAGATTTGATGGTTGTGTTCAAAATCATGAGTAGTTTTGATACAGTAAATAAAGAGAAACTGTTTCCACTGGCTGAAGGGTTGGTAACCAGAGGACACAGCTTTAAGGTCATTCACAATGAAGCGGAGGTGACACGAGGAACATTTTTTTTTAAACACAGCAAGTTATGATGATCAGGATTGCAATGCATGAAAATGTGGTGAAAGCAGCTTCGCTAATAACTTTCAAAAGGGAATTGGATAAATACTTGAAGGGGATACATTTGCATGGATAAAGGGAAAGAGCAGATGAGTGGGACTAATTGGATAAAAGCAAAATGCTGTGGATGCTGGAAATCTGAAACAGAAACAGAAAATGCTGGAAATGCTCAGCAGGTCCGGCAGCGTCTGTGGAGAGAGAAACAGAGTTAACGTTTCAGGTCTGTGGCCTTTCATCAGATGCTGCCGGACCTGCTGAGTATTTCCAGCACTTTCTGTTTTTCTTTGGAACTAATTGGGTAGCTTTCAAAGAGCTGGTACAAGCACCATGAGCCAAATGGCCTCATTCTGTGCTGCTTGATTCTATGATTCAATAGGCCATCAAGATATGTAAATCATTTTCTCTGGTGGGGTAATCAGCAACAGGGAGACATAATCTTAAAATTCTATCTAGGCTAATCAGGAAGTACTTTTTCACACAAAAAAGTAGTAGAAATTTGAAATTCTCCTCCCCAAAAAGCTTTGGATTTTAGGATAATTGGAGTTTTCAAGACTGAGAGAGATAGGTAAGGTATCATGGGATATGAAGCAAAGGCAGGAAAATGGAGTTGAGATGCATATCAGCCAAGATCTAACTAAATGGCAGAGCAGGCCCGAGGGATAGAATGGCTGACTCGGTTCCTATTATCCTAAATGCCGGTTATTGTTGGATGCTTTCTTTGTCAACCGCATCCCAATCACAGTATGTCATGCTGTAAGTGACAATACATTGAAGGTGGTGTACTCGGGATCAACAGTAAGAGCAGCCTGATTGGTGTGGTGAAACATTACTGCAAGTCCTGGCACATCTACCTGCCAATAATAGCACAGTCAAAAACAATGAAAACAGCAACTTGCATTTATATATAGTGCCTTTAACGTAGCAAAATGACTCAAGGCACTTCACAGCGACGTTCAGCCAAAATGTGCAGCAAAGCCACATAAGGAGATATTAGAAACAAAAACAAGAAATGCTGGAATCACTCAGCAGGTCTGGCAGCATCTGTGGAAAGAGAAGCAGAGTTAACGTTTCGGGTCAGTTCAGTGACCCTTCTTCAGAACTGACAAATATTAGAAAAGTCACAGATTATAAGCAAGTGAGGTGGGGGTGGGGAAAGAGATAACAAAGGAGAAGGTGCAGATTGGACCAGGCCACATAGCTGACCAAAAGGTCACGGAGCAAAGGCAAACAATATGTTAATGGTGTGTTGAAAGACAAAGCATTAGTACAGATTAGGTGTGAATACACTGAATATTGAACAGCAGCAAGTGCAAACCTGAAAAAAAACCTGAAATATTAGGACAGGTGACCAAACACTTGGTCAAAAAGGTTAGTATTAAGGACCGTCTTAAAAGGAGGAGGGAGACAGAGAGGTTTCGGGAGGAAATTCCAGAGCTTAGGGCAAGAGAGCCAAAGGAGGGGGCACACAAGAGGCCAGAATTGGAGGAACACAGCATTCTCAGAGGGTTGTAGGACTGGAGGAAGTTACACAAAGATAAGGAGAGGTCAGACCATGGAAGGATTTGAGCACACGAGGATGAAAATTTTTTAAATTGAGGCATTGTTGAACTGGGAGCCTATGTAGGTCAGTAAGCACTGGGGTGATGGGTGAATGGGACTTGGTACAAGGAAGGATATCGGTAGCAGGGTTTTGGATGAGCTCAAGTTTCAGGGTTGGAAGGTGAGAGGTCAGCCAGGACAGCATTGGAATAGTCCTCTGGAGATAACAAAAGCATGGCTGAGGGTTTCAGCAGCAGATGGATTGAGGCATGCACACAGGCAGGCAATATTCGAGGTGGAATTAGGCGGTCTTGGCAATGGTGTGGTTATGGGGTTGAAAGCTCAGCTCAAGGTCAAATAGGATCTCAATGTCGTCATGGTCCAAGAGGCAGATGCAGGGCTGTGCTATCTGCTCTATTGACATTGCCAACTCCCATGAAGCATAGGGCCAGAAAATGATCACCGAGTAATAGTTAGCTGGAGCCGGAAACTGGAATCCACTCCTTACAGGCAGGGTGCCTGATATTTTGGGGATGGTACCGTGAAGTGGCAGAGGACAACCCTCCTTCCAGCCATCTCGAGGAGCACCACCTCTACTGCAGCAAACAGGGGGTCAGGTGTTGGACTGCTCATCAATTGCCTGCAGACTCTTGCCTGCACCTTGGGTGTTCCTTCCTTTCATGTTTGCTTACTCCACCACAGTCATCTGTCCCTTTGCCTTGGCAACAGCTGATAATAATTTGAGTTGATGTTTCAGATTTTTTTGACACGCTACTGCAACACTCCCCTTTAAGTGTCGCCATTAATAAAGTGAATGTGCCTGGAGACAATTTTTGTTTGCCGGGGATGGGGTGGAGAGGGTGGAAAACATTATTCAAGTTAATTTTTTTCCCCTCTTCCTGTTACTGTCCCCACTCCATCCCTTGCAATTAAAGACTGGCAGGCAATGTCCTCCCAGGTCACCTGCCAATGCTACACTGAAACCAGCTATAAAAAGGGACAGAAAGAAATCAGAAGAACTTTCCATTTTCCACCCCACCCCACTCCCTGTGGGATCGGACTTAGAACTTGGCAACTCCCATCATCGGCTGAAGTGAGAAAATCTCATTAATAATGAGGCACAACTCCCACTACTACATCAGAGCTCTCTGGAGGAAACGTATACTTTGGCTGTGGAATAAAGCAATCTGCTATAGCTCCAAAATTCATTTTCTGCCATGTTTTGCCCTTTATCTGCAGCACAATTGTTGACTTCAAAACTGATAGCTGTACATTTCACAGTATTTCTTGACTGCTGCAAGGCTTCATTCAGGAATGTGAAATCCATTTTTGGAACAATGAGTTTACTGTAATTTCCCCCCTAAGAACTTCAGCGAACTACGCAAAGAAGTTAAGATGTATAAAAAGTGATTTGACAATCTCAAAAAATAAGGACCAAGTTTCTAAAAATAAATGTCATGGGACATGTTTTTGTGGTTTTCTACACTAGTGTTAATTATATAAAGATGGAATAAGATGCAACTGTTTGGATTACTTATCTACTTTTTTGTACTCTAGGCTTAAAGTTATGCCCAGTTGTAATGCTAGAATGTAAATGCATTTAAGGGTACAAACTATCAGCTGCTGTTTAAACAAGATCTTTTAAGCACAAGATTCCCCATTTTGGGATATTTTGCCTCCCTATGTGCACGATTCTTTGCCTCCCTGAATTGCACAAGAGCAAGAATCACTCCCACATCCATTACCAATATTATACAGAAATTATCCACAAAGGGAGCATATAAAAATGTCAGAAAAACTCTCTCAAATTCCTTTCCATGTGCACAGGAGCTTGGCTCTGCTCATTGACACGTCATGGTGGTGTAGTTCAGATTAGTAATTGAACACAAGGGAATCACAGGGGCAAATCGATTCTTGACCATGCTGGAGCAGAGTATTTTAATGCTCAATATACTGTGCCATCCTTCAAAACAATTTATGTTCAAAACATTTATAATTACTAATAGCTGCATTATAAAATTACCTACTAACTCAAGCACTTGTGCTAAGGCATGGTACAAAAATTAGACCAGCATTTAATCCCGGCCTGAAGGTCCTTTTACACAAGACCATTTTCTTCAACCTTTGCAACATAGCCTGCCTGTGCTCCTGTCTGATCCACACCTGTACCACCTGGATGCTAACTTCTCGAATGTTCTTCTAGCCAGCCAGAACAAATCAGAACTCATTCAGAATGTTGTGACCCATATCCTCACTCGAGCAAAATTCCACACTTCCATCACTTCTATACTTGCTGTTGGCTCCGTTTCTCAGTAAATTTTATTGGAAAGGTCCTTGTCCTCTCTTTAAAATCCCTCCATTGTCTTACTCACTATACCTTTGTGACCTAGAATGATAGAATAACAGCACAGGAGCCCATTCGGCCCGTCAAGTCCACCCCGGCTCTCTGCAAGAGCAATTAAGCTAATCTCACTACCCTGCCTTTTCACCTGCAAAGGTTTTCCCTTATATTCACACATGTCCTCTGACGCTGTCCCACCATTTCCTCTGCTCCACTGTCACTGCAACATATTTACAGTCATTTTGGAGTATTTCAAGACATCTTTGTGCATTTGGGAAACTGCCTTAGGAACTTAAGTTGTTGATTAGTTATCTTCCCTCTTTAAATGAAGTGGACAAATTACAACATAATATGTAACAATATGACCACCTACTTGAAATGACATAAGTTCTTTTCTGATTGGAACCACAATATAAACAAATGATTTAAAAAACAAAGGAAGAGAAAGGCTAGTTTGAGATGGCCTTGACATAGAGGATGGAGTGATCCAAACAATTCAATGCTACAAGGTAGATAATCTACCTTTTTAAAATCCACAGCCACATGATTCTCATTCAATAGAGCCTCACAAGAGAAGTGATGCTTTTCCCAACTCGAGAACAATCCACAGTCAGTACCAACCTGTCAAAATCATAGGAAGTCTGGGCTGATAAGTGAAAGAAATATTGCAATTGTAAGAATATGGCTAGGCAGCAGCCCTATAGATGCTTTCGTAATTGATCTTTGATGTAAATGTTAATCTACTGGAATGATCATACGTTAGAGGCTTCTAACCCATCATCTGACAGCAGTGCTGGATACATTCATTCATAAATTAACAATTTTTGTTTTAAATGTCAGGAACAGCATCATACAGCAGAATTGTTTCTAATAATTTTCAGGGTCTGCAAGATGATAACCTTTCATTGTCATTTACATAATGCAATCTACATTTGAATTCTAACCTAGAGGGAAGAGGATGAAAATAAATAGTAAATTTCCTGTTACAAACAAAATTCTGAGAATTTGGGATGAAGCCTTTAAAAAGCTGTTATCACAGAATATGAGGTGTGGATATTTGACTACTTTTTTTCTATTTGTTAATGAGATGTGGGAAATGCTGGAAAGGCTGCATTTGTTGCCCATCCCAAATGTCTTGAAATAGTGGTGGTCCTTCCCCTTGTGGTGATAATTCTCCCAAAATGGTATTACATCGGAAATCCTTGGATATTGACCCCAAAAGAGTGAAGGAATGAAGATTCTATATCCAAATCAGGATGGTGTTTCCAAAATATCACTGCTCTTATCTCTCAGTGGTAGAGGTCACAGAGGAAAGAGGTGCTGTCAAAGTAACCTTGGTGAGTTACCGAACTGCATCCTGCAGATCATACATGTTGCAGCCACAGTGCATCTGTGGAGGAGAGAGTGGATATCAAGTCTAGTGGCTGGGACACAGATGAAGAAAACTACTTTGTCATGAACGATGTCAAGTTTCTTCAGTGTTGTGGCTGCACCCATACAGGCAAGTGGTGAGTACTCCATTGCATTCTTGACTCGAGTCCTGTCTTTCAACACCAGAATGTCTGTTCTGAGAACCATGACAAAATAAGACCAGGATGGGATTATTAGAATCATAGTTGCACTGACCCTTTTTTGTAGTACTCTGGGAATCAAAGTAACTGGAGGAACACATAAAATACATGGTCCCAAGGTCAGCTAAAGTTCTCAATAAGTTGCTGCCAAAAAGTTCTGTTTCCGCACTCCTGCCATGCCATCGGTGTCCTCTACCTCATCTTACTGAATACAGGAACATATCAGGAGGCCATTCATTTCCCACAAGCCTGCTCCACCAATCAGATCATAGCTTGAACTGTACCTCAACTCCTCACACCTGCCTTAGCTCCATATCTCTTTTTACCCTGGTCTTTCTGCCAGTTTTCCACTGGGAAGTGAGATCGACCCCGTTATCTCAAGCCTACAAAGATAACTGTTACACAGCTTCTTTTATAAACCTCACTCAATAAGCTCCCCTTCATACTATCAAAAGTAATTGTTTACTAATTAAAAACATTTCAAAAGCGGATGTGAATTTTAAAAAAGGGTCTGAAAATAAAATTTCATGCACATGCCATTCCTTTTTCAACTCATTCATTTCTTTGAAATTCTGTTCTAGTTGTTTTCAAGAAATTACAGTTCCCTGTCTACACTATTCTAAACATGCATAGAATGGATAATGTAGTTTTTATTGGATACAGATCAGAAGCAAGGACGATGGTTGAATTTTCGCCTGCCAAAGGTCAGGGCCACTGAAGCCACCAATTATATTCCTACTCCAACCCCGCTGACATCAACTAGCTCAATACAGACCAGAGATTAAACCGCGGATTGCGTGGTCTTTTTGGCTCAGTACTAGTTTCCGGTCAGTCATCTACTCAGAGTCCTTACAGGACTTAGTTTGGACATTTTAAATGCATTACTGTCATATCATTGTGTGATGACAAGAAGACATCATGCAAAAAGTTGCATGCAAGAATACTGCAGCATACTTAAACTTAAACAAGCTTAAAGCAGTGCATAACAACTTGCATTTTTATTGAGCATTTACAGTGTAATTTTGTGAGTTGGCAACATTGGCCCTGAAGTCTCCTGCCATCATGAATATGGACAAAATTATTTTTCTAAATAAATTTGTTCTACTCTGTACTTTGCAAGAATTCGACTCAAGCATTTACAGAATTATGGAAATCAGACAGCACATGAGACTGCTGTATCTTGAAAAGGATTTACATCAACCTGAAAATTGTCAATTCAGATTTTTGAAAAAGTTTAGTATCAAGAAATTCTGACTCCTCTCAGGATGCTTTGCTGCTCCGATGACTCGACGGATAAGTTTACCACCTAATATGGAACTAAGCCACATGAACCAGGCAGAGTTTGACTGCTGGACTATGTTGGGTGAGCTGATCTCAGTCAGTCTGGGCAATGTTGAACTAAGGAGGAAAGGATATGGAGAAAATCAGGAAGGTTCCAGTAGTTGGAAAGTGTGTGGGAACACTGAACAAGGATAAGCTGTGACTTCCTTCATTGTCAGACAGCCTGATGACCACTGCTGTTTTGGCTCAGGGGAACAGCCAAAATTCTGGGGAAGGTACAGACTACTGGGCAATCAAATTCAGTAGACCAGAGCAGTAGGGATCAAAGCTGAGACCAACGTCAGTCATAAGTTGGTTTGCGTGTAAACTCCTGTGGACAAACACAGCAGCCATTCGGCTGAACGCCACCAACACCCCTGAATGATGGCTAGGTGAAATTATGACATGGCATGTCACTGAGCTATACAGACCAGGAAGGTCCAAGGTTCAACCTTCGATCATCCCATTTGTTGGGATGGCAACTGGTAGGGTTGGGGGCGGGTAGGGGGGGCATACTGAAATTCACCTCAGCACCTCTGGTCTGGGAAGGAGGGAAACAATACAAGTCAACCAGGGCTCCCGCTCACTACTGCTATAAAGCGCATGCATGTCAAGTCTGTCCAGTGAGCACAGAATTAGGAAGGTGTTTCAACACAGCCCAATAATCTATTGATATGAACACCTAGGTTCAGATGTGATGAATGGCTATTAGGTGGAAGATACCAGAAGATTAGTACACTGGGGCATGGATTCAATTGAAGTCCAGGTTAATGGGATAAAAGAGTGAAACAGAAAAGTTTCCAAAAAGAAACAGGAAGTTAATCCTCCAATTTAAAGATTTCTCCACCAACTAAAATCACTTGTTGACCCCAGCAGACCTCTAATTGGCCAGTGCAACTCAAGATCAATTAGCATATTTATTTCACTTAAGTTTCATACCCCTGGTCTCAGCCCAAGGTATCAGCCACAGAGGTTTATGGAATTGAAGTACCTGCTGCAGAGGCATTTGTGGCAGCTGTAAAGAAAGGATTTTTCCCAATGTGGCCCAGAAGGAGGTTAAGGCTCATCTCAGCCTTCGTGCCAGATAGACACTTGTAAAGTGTGGAAATAGTACAGGGAGATGGCAGAGAAGTTGAAGGGGGCTGTTAACTGTGTACATGTAGTAGCTGATATATTTCTGGTTTATGTCCCGAGCATCATGTAAAGGAATCTTTGTGGTATGTCACAGATGATTCTGTGACAATAGGATGAAAACCCATTTGAGGCAATATGATATGGATGATGCAGCAGTTAAGAACGGAACCATGAGCAGTGCCAATGGAAGCACATTGTGAAGGAGAAGTTCAAGGCAGGTGGAGTGATCGATGGTAGAGAACACAGCAGAAAGGTAACAGAAAAGGATTGCAGGCTGTGGCCACAATCATAGCATCACTGGTGTCATTTCCTAGTGCTATGGGTGGGATAGAAGTCAGAATGGAGATATTCAAAGAGAACGGTGTAGGAGTACTTTCAAAGAAACAACTCAGTCCAGGACTTTGGGAAATGGAAAGATGCAGATCGAGAGGGTAGGGAGATTGAGGGTAAGTTTTTTTTTTATAGAGGCAACAACATTTTGTTTTTATTCGTTCACGGGTTGTGTGCATCGCTGGCAAGGCAAGCATTCACTGCCCTTGAGAAGGTGGGGGTGAGCCGCTTTCTTGAATTGCTGCAGTCCACATGGTGTAGGTACACTCACAGTACTGTTAGCGAGGGAGCTCTAGGATTTTGACCAGCAAAAATGAAGGAACAACAATATAGTTCCAAGTTAGGATGATGTATGACTTGAAGGGGAAATTGCAGGTGATGTTGTTCCCCTGTTCTTGCTGCCCTTGTCCTTTTAGGTGGCAGAAGTTGGGGGTTCGCAAGGGGCTGTCGAAAGAGACCAGGTGAGTTGCTGCAATGCATCTTGTAGATGGTACACATGCTGGCACTGTGTGCCAGTGGTGGAGGCAGTGAATGTTGAAGGTGGTGGATGGGGTGCTGATAAAGCAGGCTGCTTTGTCCTGGATGGTGTCGAGCTTCCTGAGTGTTGCTGGAGCTGCACCCATCCAAGCAAGTGGAGATTATTCCATCATACTCCTGACTTGTGCCTTGTAGATGGTGGACAGGCACTGGAGAGTAAGGAAGTGAGTCACTCGCCGCAGAATTCCTGCCTCTGACCTGCTCTTGTAGCCACAGTATTTATGTGGCTAGTCAATGGTAATCCCCAGAATCTTGGTGGGGGGGTTCCGCAATGTTGAATGCCAAGGGGAGATGGTTAGATTCTTTCTTGTTGGAGATGGTCATTGCTTGGGACTTGTGTGGTGCAAATGTCATTTGCCGCTTATCAGCCCAAGCCTGAATGCAGTATAAGAAGTTTTAAAGGATGTAGTTACTCAGCTATGATATGGGGAAGGTTGGTGAGATTAGTAATCATGGGACTGACGAAAAGTTCTTTTCCTCTATTTCATTGTTCACATACCACATTCCTCATAAAATTGCCATGTTTGGAGTAACTGCAGCTACAACCTCACATTAGCATCAGTGCCGTTCAACACGATCCTGTTTTTTTTTCCGGGAAATATGCGGTGCACCTTTAAGGCTGTAAGAGATCAGTACTTCTTTAAGGCAGATAGCTCCAGAGACTGAGTGAAAGTGCATTCTAGTTGCCTGGATACAACCATACAGAGAGGGACAACAGAACATACAATGTTGCCGTTTGACTTTGAAAAGTGGCTTTGCAGAGACAGTTGACACAGACTGTTCTGGCACGTGAAGGAAATAGGAGAGTTCTCCCTCAGTCTATTTAAACCCTATTTATTATTCTGTCTCAGAATTCTGAAAAGTCAAGCCAGATTAATTCTTTTTAAAAATAACTATTTGTTGATCTGCTGTGTGCATCACTGAAAAAAAGAGTAATACTTCAACTGCTGAACTAGACGACTGAATTTCCCATTGTCGAAAAACTCGTTTTTTTTCCCATCAGACAATTGCGAAGACTTCAAGCAACCTTGGACTGCATCTACATTGACTATTCCATTTTGTAAGGAACATAAAACAACAAGCAGTGGACGGCACAGTGGCGCAGTGGTCAGCACCGCAGCCTCACAGCTCCAGCGACCCGGGTTCAGTTCTGGGTACTGCCTGTGTGGAGTTTGCAAGTTCTCCCTGTGACCGCGTGGGTTTCCGCCGGGTGCTCCGGTTTCCTCCCACAGACAAAGACTTGCAGGTTGATAGGTAAATTGGCCATTGTAAATTGCCCCTAGTGTAGGTAGGAGAATGGTGGGGATGTGGTAGGGAATATAGGATTAATGTAGGATTAGTATAAATGGGTGGTTGTTGGTCGGCACACACTCGGTGGGCCGAAGGGCCTGTTTCAGTGCTGTATCTCTAAATAAATAAATAAAAGACTTCATTATTATTTCTATGTTTCAGGCAGCTAATTAAACACCAAACTACCGATAGTTTGGGTATATGAATGTGATTGCAGGAGTTAGATTCTTCAAATAAGTTATAAGGTCTTTAGATATTGGTTTATCTTAGTAGTGTTTAAGAGTTTAGTTTTTTTTAATAAACAGTTAATGTGTTGATATCTAAAGATACCTGGTTTGGTTCACCTCATTTGGGGGTTACTAGATTGTTTCAAGTCAGCTGTGGCTTTCTTTGATTTGGGAAAGCTTAAAGATATGTATGATGCGACCTGCGTAGCAACGGGACGGAATTGACAGTGCAATCAGAATCATATATTTTGATTGGGAGCTTTGTGTTGAGCGGTCATGCCAGAACACATGTTTCATGCCAACAGTTTCCCCATAGAAAGCTCATAATTCAAATCATGCCATCAGGACAGTCATTGACAGAGCTAAATCTCTTCCTTATGAAGGGAGGGACATAAAGTTGGCAACTCACTTCAGGCTTCAGAGACTTGGATTTGCCTCATATAAGATTGGATGGAAGCATTGTCACTCAGTAACATGTGGTTAGTGGCCAACATATTGGACGTCACTGGGCTAGGAGGGTTTTGTTTCTTTCATTCATGGGTGTCGCTGGCTCGGAAATTGCCTATCCCTAATTTCCCTCGAGAAAGTGGTGGTGAGCTGCCTTCTTGAACCGCTGCCGTCCATGTGGGCTAGGGACACCCACAGTGCTGTTAGGAAGGGAGTTCCAGGATTTTGACCTAGCGACAGTGAAGGAACGGCAATAAAGTTCCAAGTCAGGATGGTGTGTGGTTTGGAGAGGAACCTGCAGGTGATGGTGTTCCCAACCATTTTCTGCCCTTGTCCTTCTAGGTGGTAGAGGTCGCGGGTTTGGAAGGTGCTGTTAAGAAGCCTTGGTGCATTGCTGCAGTGCATCTTGTAGATGGTACATGCAGTTGCCACTACATCGGTGGTGGAGGGAGTGAATGTTTGTGGATGGGGTGCCAATCAAGCAGGATGCTTGTCCTGGATGGTGTCGAGCTTCTTGAGTGCTGTTGGAGCTGCACCCATCCAGGCAAATGGACAGTATTCCATCACACTCCTCATTTGTGCCTTGTAGATGGTGGACAGGCTTTGGGGAGTCAGGTGGTGAGTTACTCACCGTAGGATTCCTGGCCTCTGACCTGCTCTTGTAGCCACAGCATTTATGTGGCTGATCCAGTTCAGTTTCTGGTCAATGGCGACTCCCAAGATGTTGATAGTGGGGGATTCAGTGATGGTAATGCCATTGAACATCAAGGGGAAATGGTTATTCCCTCTTGTTTGAGATGGTCATTGCCTGGCACTTGTGTGGCGTGAATGTTACTTGACAATTATCAGCCTAAGCCTGGATATTGTCCAGGTCTTGCTGCATATGGACACGGGCTGCTTCGTATCTGAGGAGTTGCAAATGGTACTGAACATTGTGCAATCATCAGCGAACATCCCCACTTCTGACCTTATGATGGAGAGAAGGTCATTAATGAAGCAGCTGAAGATGTTTGGGCCTTGAACACTGCACTGAGAAACTCCTGCAGTAATGTCCTGGGACCAAGATGATTGACCTCCAACAACCACAACCCTCTTCCTTTGTGCTAGGTATGACTCCAACTAACGGAGAGTTTCCCCCCTGATTCCTATTGACTCCATTCTTGCTCGGGCTGCTTGATGCCACACTTGGTCAAATGCTGCCTTGATGTAAAGTGCAGTCACTCTCACCTCACCTCTGGAGTTCAGCTCTTTTGTCCATGTTTGGACCAAGGCTGTAATGAAGTCAGGAGCTGAATGGCCCTGGCAAAACCCAAACTGAGCATTAGTGAACAGGGTATTGCTAAGCAAGTGCCACTTGATCGTATTGTCGACGACCCCTTCCATCACTTTGCTAATGATCCGGAGTAAACTGATGGGGCGGTAATTGGCCAGGTTGGATTTGTCCTGCATTTTGTACACAGAACAAAGCTGGGCAATTGTCCACACTGCAGGGTAGATGCCAGTGTTGTAGCTGTACTGGAACAGCTTGGCTAGGGGCGCGGCTAGTTCTGGAGCACAAGTCTTCACTACAATTGCCGGAATGGTGTCAGGGCCCATAGCCTTTGCAGTATCCAGTGCCTTCGGTCTTTTCTTGATATCATGTGGAGTGAATTGGATTGGCTTAAGACTGGCATCTGTGATGCTGGGAACCTCAGCAGGAGGCCAAAATGGATCATCCCACTCGGCTCTTCTGGCTGAAGATGGATGCAAATGCTTCAGCCCTGCCTTTTGCACTGATGTGCTGGGCTTCCCCATCGTTGAGGATGGGGATATTTGTGGAGCCTCCTCCTCCTCCTGTCAGTTGTTTGATTGTCCACCACCATTCATGACTGGATGTGACAGGACTGAAAACCTATGATCTGATCTGTTGGTTGTGGGATTGCTTAGCCCTGTCTATTGCATTATCTGGTCATTACCTCATCTGGGACCTTGCTGTGCACTATTTTGGCTTTGCATTTTCTATATTACAGTGAGTATGCTTCAAAGGTACTTCATTGGCTGTAAAACACTTTGCAATGTCTGTAGGTGGTGAAAGATGTTATATAAACTCAAGTCTGGCTTTCTTTATGTGCTAAAGCCAAGGATTCTGGGATAGTGTGCCCTGGATGAACAATCAGTCCACTGGTTTCTCTGGATTAATATGGATTTTCACAAGGCATCCACATCATTAATCATCATCTGAAAGATCAACCATAACAGTTTCATACCAGGCTAAGCTATCTAACAGCTTTTCTAATGGATAAGGTTATTTACAGCAGCAAGAGTTACAGCCGGTTGTCAAAGACAACTTAAACAACACAGTAGCTTTGAACCAGTTGCGAGCAAGGGTTAAACAGATAAACCAGTCCATTAAATCCCCAGCAATGGCACTTTTTACTGTCCTTTCAAATTATAAATAGTAGAACACTTCTCAGTATGTTTCTAGTAAACTGATCTCTTTTGGTAAGTCTTGCTTGGAATTATGTGGGTGAGTATTTGCATCTTATCTATGTTGCTTGGTCAAAATCAAAAATGATCTAGAACATCCAAACTCTCTGACTCTCATTCTCCTGGAACTCTCAGCCTTTCAGAAGCCAATCTGGATTTGCTACAAAGCAACTACATGCATTATATTATGCCTTTAATGTTAACAAATGTCCCAAAAAGCCTCCAAGATGAGGACCATACACTGTTTCTTTGTGGAATGGTTAGAGGTAACCAAAACTTAAATCAATGGGATAGTCAAACAGAGGAAATTTTAAATCTCACCAGTTCTTAGTTTTTCCCCCTACAATCTTCAGGCTTTTAAACCCAATCTTGGTGACACCTAAATACCTTTTTGATCATGTTTTGGTTTTTAGGGAGTGTATGTCTATGGGGCTAACCATTTTTGTTTTGTGTTAGAAAGGTGCTTGGTGAGAGCTCAAATTATAACAACTGGTGCCAACGAAGATGGCTTTTAATATCCATTCAGACCAACAGGTTAAAATCATAAGCTATAATAATTGCTGGTCATAACCAAGCTCTCCAACTCTTCATTCATAACCTGCAGAAAACACTAGTTTGGCCCTCGCTTGAGTATTGTTTTCAATTCTGGGCATCACACTTTAGAAAAGATGTGAAGGCTTTGAAGTCGATTTACTGGAATGGTTCTCGGGATGAGGGATTATAGTTATTTGGGTAGACTGGAAATGTTGGAGTTGTTATCTTCAGAAGAGAAAGCCAGCAGAAGATTTGATAAGGTGATTAAAATCATGAAGGGTTTAGCTCGAGTAAATAAAGAGAAACTGTTGCCAATGGCTGAAAGGTCAACAACCACAGCGCACAGATTTAAGATTGGTAAAATAACCAGCAACGAGTGCAACGAGTGTTTGGGATTTGGAATGCACAGTTTAATAGGATGGTGGATACAGATTCAATAATAGCTTTCAAAGGGAACTGGAAAAATACTCAGAGGAGAAAAAGTCCACGGATATGAAAGAAGAGCTAGGGATTGCAACTAACTGGATTGATCTTTGAAAGAACCGGTACGGGCTTTATGGGAAGAACGACCTTCTGTGTTGCATCTTTTTGTGATTGCCCTTTCAATAGTTTCAATATCCTTTTCACACTGTAGCAGCCAGAACTGTACACCACATCTCAAGTCCGGATACACCAATGATTTTTTTTTTTTATAGAGTGGCAGGATTACCACATTATTTTGGCTCAATATTGACTTTTAATGCATCCCAACATCTGATTTGTTTTACTCACTGCCACTGAGCATTGTGATGACAGCTTCAATTTATTGTCAATTAGAACCCATAGGTCTCTTTTATTTTCCATACATGTTATTTTCCTTTCAGTTAAGCAACAGTCCCTTCCTAGATTTTTTTCCCCCCATGTGAAACACTTTGAATTTCTCTCCTTTGAATTTCATCTGCCACTTATATTCAAATCCTCCTGTAGCTATGCTGTTCAGCATTGGAGTCTACCATCTTCATTAGTTTTGTATCATCTTCAGATCTAGCTATTGTGGTCATGACTCCTAAATCCAGTTCATTTATGAAAATATTAAACAAAGGAGGTCTCAAAACAGACCCCTGCGGGAACCCAAGGGTAAAATTCTCCCAGGCTGATGACAATTCCTGCACCACCACCCTCTGGGTTTTATCAACCAATTATGCAGCCACTATGAAATACTTACACTGATTCCCACTTTCCTTATTTGTAGCACCAGCCTTTCCAGGAGATTGCTATTTAAAATAGAGAAAGAAAATTCCTGCTAAACTGAATATAAACAAGCAAACAATGTTTTTGCTTGTTTGATGGCAAAGGACTTCTGTCTACAAGGGAAAAAAAGAACTGAATACTGGCCCCACCGTCGATCCGGATAGCTGAAACCATAACCAATGGTACACAGTCTGTGATTTTTCCCTTGTTGCAGTTGAGATGCATAATTTGTAAGTGGAAGACGAACTATAATTATTGTACATTCTGGGATAAAATATTTACATAACAATCGAATATTTTTTGCATTTTGATGTATTTATTTGAACTTTGAAGAAAGGAATTTTCTTGAGAAAAACCAGTGCTGGACTATGCAACGTTAACTCCCAGGTAAGGTACAGCGTTCCATTTTGCACATCTATCAGCACCACCTGCCCCCTGCCCCTTCCCCCTCCCCAACCCAGACCTCTCTTACAAGATGGCCATTCATGCCGACAAGTAACTAGGTTCAGAAAGGCCATAATTGTTTGATATGGGCCCTCACAGTTAGAGAGGAGACTTTCATTCCATCAGGTCAAACCAAGGCCACAGACTATGTTTAGCACTATGCCAGAGTCACCCAGTCACTAGCTAATGCAGCAAAGTGCAGACCTAATGTCTACTATCGAAACATAGAATGGTTACAGCTAAAGAAAGTCATGTGGCCCGTCATGTCTGTGCTGGCTCTCTGCAAAAGCAACTCACCTTTTTTCCGTAGCTCTGAACATTTTTTCTCTTCTGATAATTATCCAATTCCCTTTTGAAAGCATGTACTTGCTATAACAATGTTCTGAGAAACATACTGGAGAGTAGACAATAGCCAAGATTTTTCAATCACTATTGTTTTAAACATATGGCGCTAAAATAACCTTAATCAGAAAATCTAGGCTGGTGTTTCTTTAACATGCAATTTCTAACTTGGATGTAGGCATTTCATAGCTTGAAAAGTCTTACAATTATCCTATGGATAAGAGTCAGAAAAGTTATAAACTCTTTCATGCCCTGCTACTTTCCCAAAGTTTCACTAATTTGAAGCCCAGATAAAATCTACTTATCCTTATGAGCTGATTGCTTTGACCATCATTCTGAAATTCGACTTGAAGCAATTTGGATATCCCAACATGCAGCTGTCTATTCAAAACGTCAGTTTGGTTTAGTTGGCACCGCGATCGTTCAGGTCAGAGGATTGTAGGTTCAAGTCCCATTCCAGAAACGCTTCAATGCAGCACTGAGGGAGTAATAAATTGTCCGACGTGCTAACTTTTGAATGAGATATTAAACTAATCTGCCTAAGCTGGACACCTGCACGATCCTTTGGCTCTTGGTAAAAGAGAAGCAGGGAGTTCTTCTGGTCTCCTGGCTAACATACATCCTTCAACCAAAACCCAAAATTGATGAGCTTGTGATTAATCTCATGTGCTGCTGGCAAATTGGCGGCTGCATTGGCATACATAACTGTGACTGCACTTCAAAAAAAGAATTCACAAGCTGTACAGCATGTTGGGAGATCCGAAGGATGTAAAGGCGCTGTATAGACATGTGCCTTCTTTCTCTTGCTTGAAAGTGAATTATGGAGCTCAGATAATCATGCAAGTGATTTTTTTTTTAAGAAGTTATAAAATTGTATTTGTGGCATATTTCTGGTATTTTTCAAATTCCCCCATCACCTGAAGGCAATGAACAAAGAAGGGTACAGTTTCACAAGCACAGTCTGCCCTTCCACACCCTGATTAATGATCAGGAGCACAAATCATGTCTTAGGTTCCCTTCCCCAGCTAAGTGGCACCAAGCCCAGAACAGCTAATCCAGCAGAGACCAAGGAATCAAAATTGGGATATTCCAAGTCGATGCAACTCAATTACACTAGGAAATGCCTTTACCTAGTAAACCATTAAGGGACTTATAGAGCAAAGAAAAGTGAAGGTTTTTAGTTCTGCTCTACTCCAAAAGAAATAAAACACAATAACCATAAATTGAGCACTCTCTGGTAACATTAATTATGTGCCATATCTACAAATGTTTTACATGTTTGGAGATGGTTTTCTGGTTAACAGATGTGGGGTCCTTACTGTGCGTTATTAAAACTGCATTAATAATAAACAGACTTGGACTTGGCACATTAGGGAAACTTTAAGCATAAAAACAAAAATTGCTAGAAATGCCAAGCAAGTCACTTAACTTCTGAAAGAGAATGATGACTCACATCTGAAACTTGAGCCTACCTTTCTATTACAGTTATTAACTGATCCATATGTGCCTTGGTGTTTTGTGTCAATTAAATTCATGCCTTTGTCTCCTCCAGACTCAATGGGCTGAATTTTACAGGACGGGGGGGGGGGGGGGGGGCATAAAATAGAGTGGGAGGCTCCGGGGGCCCTTCCTGACCTGCTCCCGCCTCCGCCGCCACTTTACGCAGGGCAGCAGCGGCGTAAAACAGCCTGCCCTCCCTAGGCCAATCAAGACCCTAAAGTGGCCACTTAAGAGCCTTCGCCTGCCTCCATGTGGATTTTACACATGGTCAGCGGGCGTCCTGGACCAGAGAAAAGCTGCCTGACAAATGCATCCCCCCCCCCACCGACCACCCCTGCCTCGCCGGGGCCCGACCGATCACCCCGGTGAGGCAATAAAAACTTACCTGTGTTCCGGGGTTCCCCAACATGCTTCGGCTGCTGGGTGCAGTCCCAGCAGTGGCCACCACTCCCGGTGGCGCTGCTGGGACAGAGAGCTGCCGGCCCGTTGATTGGCCGGCAGCTCTATTTGGCGGGACTTCCTACCTCAAACGGGTGGAAATCCCGCCTCATACCAATTAAAGCCCGGCGACCCGCAAAATATGGGTCGGATCCCCAGGCGAGGCAGAAGCGGGTTCGCCACCAATTTTTCAGTCAGTGGCCGGCTCCCATCCACCTCGGGTAAAATCCCGTCCAATAACTCGAATGCTCTTCTGGCCAGCCTCCTATCCTGTTACCTCAGTAAACTTCAGCTCATCCCAAACTCTACTGCCCATAACCTATTCCACACCAATTCCCACTTGCTTATCACTGCTGTTCTTACTGGCCTATATTGCCTTTTAGTCCCCCAAAACCTGAAGTTCTCATCCTTACATTTAAATCGCTCCAGAGCCTCACTCCTATCCATCTCTGTAATCTCCTCCAGCCCTACAATCCATTCCCCCCACCCCTACCCCAGGCTCCACTCCTAGGACTCTGACTTCTCCTGCATAACTCCCCACTCCCTTTCACCTCATCGTTGGCCATGCATTCAGCTGCCTAGTGCCCACTCTCTGGATTTTCCACCCGTACCATTCCACTACCATTCTCCTCAAAACCCGCCTCTTCGACTTAGCTTTTGGTCAGCCCTTTTGATTTCTCTCTTTCTGGTTTAGCGTCGGTTCTCCTTCTGACCATGTCGAGCCCCCTTGGGATGTTTTTCCACATTAAAAGGCGGTAAACGCAAGTTTTTGTAATTTGCTCATTTCCATAATTTGTGGCTTTTCTTTGTTCTGGGAACATTATGTCATCAGATCCAGATGGACCCAATCATCACATCTGAAGGAATATAAACACATTTCAAACACTGTGGGTTAAGTGAATAAAATATAAATACATGCCACAGTCTACAAAGCAGAGTGCTCAACTGATTCAAAACTCTTCAGGTTTTCTGGCTTATACCATATGGCTCATACCCAATAGACTATAAATTTAGCTACAGGACCATAAGTGAAACTAAATTGTGGCACCTATCAGGTTATAGAGAATAGTAGCATAGTGCTCTGTTACTGGATTAGCAATCCACAGGCAAGGATTAATGATCTGGAGATGATGAGTTCAAATCCCACTACAGTAACCAGAAAATTTAAATTCAGTTAATTAAATAAATCTAGAATAAAATAGTGTTAGAAATGGGGAAAGAGAGTGTGAACATTTGTATTGTTCATGTCCCTGAAGGGGTAATAGTAATGCAGCATTTGGCTAAAGTGCATCCCCAAAGTAATGAAAAAGGTGTCAGTCACTGAAGCGGTAATCCCAGCTGTGAGACAGTTCCAGCAAAGCAGGTGCCCTGCTGATAACACCTTTTCACTCCTGCAGCAGAGAAATTGCAAGGTTACTTTTGGAACTCCCCCACCTGCGAAAGTGACCCAGGATTTTCCCCCATCGACTTCAGATTCAAGCTTAACCACAAGGAGCCTGCAACACTTCATCCTTTTCAAGACAAAGAACTTTCAGGCCTCCATCACTGAAAGCATTCCTCCTGAAAAGCTTCTAAAGGTTTTCGTAAAACAACATCATGGAGGTGAACCAAAGAAGAGAGGACCTGAAGGAGGATGGTGTGGTGAATGCTGCATAAAGATGAGGTCATGTACAGTCACACAGAATGCCTCTGACTTTGACCAGGGCAGTATTGCAGTCGTCAACAAGAAGCGCTAGACATGAAGATGAGCGATGGGTACAGGAGTGGCAATGACATTGTGCAGAACTTGAAAGCAATGTTGGTGATGGCATGAAAACTTGCATCACTAATACTAGATACTAGATTAGGGCCAATGATCACAGAGGCATAATTGGTTTGTTCCTTGATTGTGCCCATCCTTTCTTTACACAAAAGGTAGTGGAAATCTCAAGTCTCTCGCCAAAACGTTGCTGGGGTCAACTTAAAAAATTTTAAGCTGCGATGGATAGATTTGTTATTAGGCAGAGTTTTAAGGGATATGGAATCAAGGTGGGTAAATGGAGTTAAAGCACAGATCAGCCATGAACTAACTGAAGCTCAAGGGACTGAATGGCCTACACTTGTTCATATATGCACAGGCAATTCCAGGCTATTGTACATTGCAAAGCATAACACAGTTAGAAAAACAGCGTATCCTCCTTAGACAGCACCTTCCAAACCCGCAACCTCTACCAACTAGAAGGACAAGGGCAGCAAATGCATGGGAACACCACCAACTGCAAGTTCCCCTCCACGTCACACACCATCCTGACTTGGAACTATATCGACCTTCCTTCACTGTCGCTGGAAATCCTGGAACTCCCTTCCTAACAGCACAGTGGGTGCCCTTACCTCACATGGACTGCAGCGGTTCAAGAAGGCAGCTCACCACTGTTGCCTGGGCTGGGGCATTTCAGCTATGAAGAGAGACTGGATAGGCTGAGGTTGTTTTCCTTGGAACAGAGAAGGCTGAGGGGGGACCTGATTGAGGTATACAAAATTATGAGGGGCATTGATAGGATAGATAGGAAGAAACTTTTTCCCTTAGCGGAGGGATCAGTGACCGGGGGCATAGATTTAAGGTAAAGAGCAGGAGGTTTGAGGGGAGTTGAGGAAAGAAATTTTCACCCAGAGGGTGGTTGGAATCTGGAACACACTGCCTGAAGGGGTGGTAGAGGCAGGAACCCTCACAACATTTAAGTAGTATTTAGATGAGCACTTGAAACGCCATAGCATACAAGGATACAGGCCAAGTGCGGGAAAATGGAATTAGATTGGATGGGTGCTTGATGGTCGGCGCAGACGCATTGGGCCAAAGGGCCTGTTTCTGTGCTGTATAACTCTACGACTCTATGACTCTTTGACCACCATCTTCTCAAGAGCAATTAGGGATGGGCAATAAATGCTGGCCTAGCCAGCGACGCCCACATCCCAAGAATGAATAAAAAAAAGACGTACACAGATCATTCTTGTCTATTACATAGTCTGATATAAATATCTGTTGTCACACATTAAAAGCAAACAAAGACAGCCATTTGCAGTGTCCTGGAAAACTTTCCAGGGCACAACATTCTGGAGCCGTAATAACCGCAAGCTCTTAATTAGCCATCTCATAAACAAAATGAAAATGTTAATGTCCAATCTCAATAGAATTAATACATCTTTTGTCTCTTCACTTGTCCCATTACTCCTCCCTTTGGCTCTGCCTCACCAACTCTTTATCTCTCCCATCTTCTATCCTATCACAGATCAACCTTTTTGTTCTTTTACCACCCTCCCCCATTTGCCCTACATAAAACCTATTAAATTTTTTTTACTTTTCCCAGTTCTGATGAAGAATCATCAACCTGAAAAGTTAACTGTGTTTCTCTCTCCACAGCTGCTGTCAGACCTGCTGACTATTTCCAGCATTTTCTGTTTTTATTTCAGATTTCCAGCATCCAAAATATTTTGCTTTTATACTAAAGCTTTACGTCTACTGTACAAACGTCACATACCAGGTACTACACTTTTCTTTTTACAGATGCAAAATCTTTTTTTGAAAAAAAGGTAGTTTCTCACTGATCTGGACCCTGAATTTACAACTGTTCTCAGACCTCAGCAGGTTACACTAGAATGACACTAGAATTACCTGGATTTGCCCATTGGGAACATTACAAACTTGCTCCAAGTCCATGATTAGCAAAGGGTAATTCCACAGAATATCATAATGTTTTTAAGAATTTATACCCCACATTTAAAAGGTTTAAACAGGTAGCAATTGCTAGAGCAAAACTTAAAAAGTTTTAACCAGCAAAAAAAAAGAAATTCACAACAAAACTTGCTTTTATAGACAAGGGGGATAGAAATTGAAATGTAATTTGAACAAAAAATTAAGAGCTTAAGACAATGGGCATAAGTTTCTGTGAGTAATACTACACAAAGCTGTCAGTTTGGGCTTTCTCAGTTTGAGTGGCACAGTGGTTAGCACCGCAGCCTCACAGCTCCAGCGACCCGGGTTCAATTCTGGGCACTGCCTGTGTGGAGTTTGCAAGTTCTCCCTGTGTCTGCGTGGGTTTCCTCCGGGTGCTCCGGTTTCCTCCCACATGCCAAAGACTTGCAGGTTGATAGGTAAATTGGCCATTATAAATTGCCCCTAGTATAGGTAGGTGGTAGAGAAATATAGGGACAGATGGGGATGTGGTAGGAATATGGAATTAGTGTAGGATTAGTATAAATGGGTGGTTGATGGTCGGCACAGACTCGGTGGGCCAAAGGGCCTGTTTCAGTGCTGTATCTCTAAACTAAACTAATACTTCTAATGGCAGTAAGACCATCTATAATGAACCAAAATCTTCACCTTGATACTTGCAGAGAGTAGGACTAACATAAATTACAATACAACACTGCAGAGATTACATGGGACACATGCCTGTCTTGTCTTCTAACCACACTGTCACACCACTATGTTCTGGCTAAAACTCAGATTATTTATGACTAATCATCTGAAATAGCAAGACACAGCAGGAGACTTAATACAATATTTAAAAACAAAAAACAAATCAGTCCACAAGGGGTTAAAATAGCTGCTGTTGAACATATTTATTATACAGCCCAGTACAGGAGTGTTGGATGAGAGGGAGTCTTTTGCAGACTTCTTGAAGCATATTTCTAGCAGCATCTCGTGGAATGAAACTATACACGTATGCTGAACTTCATTAAAGCTGTTGAGAAAGGTCTACAGTTTATTTTTGAGATTCAAAGTACTCAGGGAAAAAGAGCAGTCGCTCAAGCAAGTTCAAAAGAACTGCCTGTGTGTAGGATGATGTTAGCAGAGGTTCCTACCTCATCTATGTTCACATTTTATTACCATTTTGACCACATACAATGTAAATTAGCATCTAGAACAAAACTTCTACATCGTAGCTAATTTGTAGATCAAACAATCTGGCCTGGTCCCACAGCCAAGCAGGTATTCGAGCCATCCCCTTGTAAATTGACTTCTCATTCCCAGCTACACCTTAACCTTAGTTATTATAAAATTATATGACGCAAGATAAAGAAATGTTCCATTTGACAGAGAGCAAAATCTCTTTCCTCACACATTCTCTCTGGCACTGGCAGTCAATAAAATGGCAATGTCGCAGAGAAATTTAAACTTGGGGCTTGCTAAACACTCAATGAAAAAAGTAAAATAGTGTTCAAAAGCATGAAGTACCAAACCTACTTACACGATGTAAGACAACATACTGTACTGTACCCAGCATGTTCTAGAGGACCTCCAGCACACACGGAGCACTCCTGAGTCAGTGAGTGAATGAATAAATAAACCCTTGTGCCACTTCTGCCTACTTCACTTCAACTGGTATTCCCGGTGCTAGCCCAATGGCTGTTTTGGTAAAGATATTGTCTCATACAAACTCAGCCCCCAGTCTGTACCAAGTCAGCTAATGTCAGTCAGAGTCGGGCAACATTGTCTTTAGTTTGGGAATAGCGGTGGTGGTGCAGGGGGGTGAGGAAGAAAAATCAGCCTGGCTTCCTGATCATGATCACTATCCAATGAACCCTGCTGAAAAGTGGGCTGTTTCCACGGATGGGAGGATTGATAACCAGAGGACATAGACGTAAGGTAATTGGCAGAAGAACCAGAGCAGAGATGAGGAGAAGTTTTATTTATACAGTAAGTTGTTAAGATCTGAAATGCAGTGCCTGAAAAAGGTGATGGAAGCAGATACAATAGTAACTTTCAAAAGGGAACTGAATATTTACTTGAAAAGGAAAAATTTGCAGGGTTATTGGGAAAGAGTGGAACTAATTGGATAGAGCTGGCATATGCATGATGGGCTGAATGACCTCCTTCATTCTATATGTGCAAGTTGCAAATTAGTCTCAGTTCAATACCTCTATGGAAAAATAGCCTGCTGACTTTTGCTATCTAGGATCACTTGTGAAGAATGACTATTTGGATGAGAAATTAGAGGGTGACCAGAATCAAATGGAAGCATTAGAAACAATTATTGGTAAATTTTAATTCTTGGCTGTACTTAAGATGGCAGTGTTTCTTCACATGCAACTTTCAACCATTCATTGTATACTCATTGTTTTTACGATCACTCAATTCTCAAATGACCGTTAACCGCATCACTGTCCAGTCACTTGCCTATCAACAACGTCTGTCAATCAGGGTTCAACCATTCATTTGCTTTATTTTACTCTCTCACATTATCACTATTGCAAACCTAGCATCCACAACTCTCACACACTGGCAGCTATTCAATCATGACAGCCACAACACCCAAGCACATTACAGGATACTCAGTTACACACTTCCCTCTTCCTTGCAGGAGAAACTGGTGCATAACAGCAGGCAGCAGCAATGAACTGGAGGAGGATAAATGCGTCTGCATCTGTTAACTCCCAGTGGAGGAGATGGTGCTGGTCATCATAGGAAGGGACATCTGAGGTAATGGCCAATGGTAGTGCTGAAGTGAGTGATCAATGATGAGGGTATCAGTGTACCTACTCCTCCTCCTCTCATCCAACAATCTCTCCTGACTGAGAGGCTGCAGAGAGTGTAAGCACACATTACTTACTTTCTCCTCTTCCCCTCATCACAACCCAACCCTTACCCCTTTTTCATTTCAGGCAACGAAGACTGCAACCTGCCTAATCAGTGAAGCAAGGGGAAGTAAAAAAAAAAGTGAAGATGAACAGACAGCATCATTTTATCTCGCAATCACAGCCACCAGCTCAAATAATGACACCACATATTTCAGTGGCTAAGAAAGAGGAGGGATCTGCACATGATGAGACACTAGGCACAAATGAGTAAGAGCCATGGTTGGGATGGGTGCCGGGTGGATGGGCAGAAGGTCCAAAAGGACAGCGAAGGAGCCAGCTAGCCAGAGGGCGAGGTCACACTAGTTCTGCTGCAGAGGATTTTGATAGGCCAGGCTACAGTAGAAGGCTAAAATAAAAGCAAAATACTGCGGATGCTGGAAATCTGAAACAAAAACAAGAAATGCTGGATTCACTCAGCAGGTCTGGCAGCATCTGTGGAAAGAGAAGCAGAGTTAACGTTTCGGGTCAGTGACCCTTCTTCGGAACTGACAAATATTAGGAAAGTCACAGATTATAAACAAGTGAGGTGGGGGTTGGGCAAGAGATAACAAAGGTCTGCACAACCAACTGCTTGGTGCACTGGAAAGCCTGCCAGTAAGCAGGAGCATAGAAGAGTCCAGCACCAATTTGTCACAATATTTTGGAGAGCTTGGAGCCCATACTTTCCAACATGGAGCAGAGAGTCACCTACATCACACTTGTGGAACCCACCGTAATGTAGCATTAGTAGGCCAAAGTCACAGTTTCCATCTGAGTGTTGCCTTGAAAGCTCAGACTGCGGCCTCTGGATACCACAGTTCAAAGGGGGCTTCCGGGGCATCACTGCAGTCCATCAATCTGTTCTCTAACAGATCAATGAGAATGCTACGGCACTGCCCTGGGAGAGTGGCAATATCACTATGGAGCATAAACCTGCTGTCCTCTCTCAGGAAGCTAGTATTTGTGCTCCTATCACTGCCACTTCACCAGTGCCCCTGCTGTTTACATCACCTAGCCAGCCCAGACTACTGCAACCCATACGCAGACATGCAGTAAGAGACCGGGTGCTCTAGGTCCTGTGCTGCTTGAGGTGGTTCTCTAAACCCATCTGCTGTCTACTCTTTTGAAGATCAGCAGCATTCCACCAGCCATGCTGCAGCCACTGCGGAAGCATCTTTGTAGGAGCACTAGGACAGACAAAGACACATCGAAAACAGACACTAATGGAATGCACAAGGCTGACTGAGTTCATAAATTTGGATTGGTAGTTTTTATTTTTGTGTTGTTGGAAAGAGGACAATGTGATGGTCAGTGATAGAGGAACAGTAAGAAGGGTCAGACTGTTGCTGAATGAGTAGGTAAGGTTGAGGTTACTGGTATCACCTATTAATTATTTGATGACGTGCAGTCCAGGCAAAAAGTGGCCATTTACATTGTCGCCTCCCTGCTTCTTCCTCCACTTCCTGATGTACCTCCTCCTCCTCCACTTTCTACCACTCAGATGCTTGCCTGATAAGTGATCGCAAGTGCTGTTTCCTCAATGGCAAGATTGTGCAGCATGCAGCATAACATCACAAATCTTGATACCCACTCAGCTGAGTACAGCAGGGCTCCTCCAGAGCAGTCCTGGCAGCAGAACTGTTGCTTAAGGACGCTGATTGTGCACTCTATAATGTCTTTTTGTGGAGCCACAGTCCTAACTGTATGCCTGCTGTGCACGGGTTCATGGATTCTGGACTGGAGTTGCCCATTAGTCAGTCTTTGACTTGCTGTGGTGGTTCCAATACAGGTGGCACAGAAGGAAGGAATTGTGACTACTGCCAGATAACGGGCATTCACCTTTATGATGAATTGCCTGTGGTCGCATGCCAGCTGCACATTGAGGTAGTGGGTCCCTTTCGGTTCAAGAAAGCAGAAATGTTCATGAGGCGCTCGCAAGGTGACGTGTGTGTAGTCAATGGCACCTTGCATCATGGGGAAACCTGCAATCCATGCAAACCTTTGTGTTCACTTCTCTTGATTGTCTCTGGCAAGAGGAAATGAGGTGAAGTTGTCTCTGTGTGTCGGTAGCATCAGTGAACTCCCTATGCAGCAGTTACTGTAAACTGCAAGATGTTACTTATATCTCTAACAGCAGCCTAGAAGAAATGAAACACACGAATGTGAAGAGCCACCTTCACAACCACAGGTAATGTGATCTTTGTCCAGCTCTGAAGTGCAGTTGTAGCTGCACAGTTGGCAGATTTCAGTCACGAGCTCTTTAGTGAAGCAAGAACATCTCGACATCTCAAGCATTGGTCATTGCTGAAGTTAAGGTAAGAGAATTGTTCCCGAAAGACACTCGGTGGATATGGCTTCCTGCTGAAAGCCCTTCTTTCCATCCTCCTCTTCCCTCTTTCAGCAGCTTTATGTGGCCTCTCCAAACCCCAGTCATACACAATTCCAAGAGGAATGCACACCAAGCCACCCATGTCTAAAAGCAACTTGATTTAAAAGCTTGTGCTGAAACAAACTATTTCAGTCCCAGTTAGACCACTCCCTGTCGAGTACTGGAACTTTAGGCAAGTATAGGAAAGATCCAAAAACACGTACAATTGCACCAACAGCCAGAAGAAATAATCCAGCAACTAACCTCTAATTCATTCACAATCCTTTCAAATAGTTCAGGTGGGGGTCCTTCATGTTGTTTAGCATCTATTCAGCTGTGAGGATTCAGCCAGGGCGTAGGCTGGAGCATGGTGTTCACAAATGGCAGTGTGGCATCAAATCTGTGCTGCACGCTCATTGACAACACAATCTGCCTGCTCTTCATGCTACCAGTGGTCATGAGGTGAGCCTTTCCCCATTGAAAGTACACGCACACATCATGAACAGCATTTTCACATTTTAGGAAGCCTCATGGTATCTTAAAGAAAATAGATGCTACATAGCCTAATTTAGCCCCCTTGGTCTCACAGCAGAATGCCAGTTATCCAGCACTTCAGGTGAAACTAAGCCACAGATCACTTGCCATTAGCACAACCTGAATTGAAAGTTAGCTAAGGGGCTTTGCAGCAATGCACGGATAGTCTGCAATGCAAAAACAGGTGCAAGACAGAAACAAGTCTGTAGACAAGCATCAACACTATAAATGCTTCGGTACCCAGGAAGGGAAAATTTAATTTCTTCAGAACAATCTGGTGTTTCCACTCCAATGACTGTGTCATGAGGTTTTTTTTTAAACTAAGAGGTCTGTGTGCCTTTAAGACTGAGAAAAAGGACTTTCTGCGAACAGTGTCTACAGAGACTTGCTGTTTGAAGAGTGCAGGCTGCAAGATAATTTGAATCCAAGCAACCAGAAAGTTTTACGACTATCTTGTGACTAGGTTGTTGTTGAAATGTTAGTTCACTTTTGGGTTGTTCAGTTACTACTGGATACTGGCCAGGAATACAGCCCAGAAAACGCTCTCTCTTGAAAAATAATTCCTGTACCAAGTAAAATTTTCATTTCTTCCTGAGGTTAAAATAATTTTGAAGGAGTTGCAAATCTAATGTACGTGAGCTAAAACCCTTGTTGCTGTTTATGCCTGAAGAGAAGAAAAAAAACCCAGGAAAAGAAGAGTTGCTATATTCTGTGGAGAAACACTGCTTTGCTGAGAGGAAGCCTGCATTGCTGAAGGTAGCAAAACTCTTATTATCTCCAGTGTCTCAAAAATCTCTGCTTCAAGTGATTTTTGTTTTTGTATTTTTGGATGATCCTGAAATCTCAAGAGATTTTCTACTGTTAGACTGCTAATTTAAAATTTAAATGGACCTGTTGCTACAACCTTTTGCTGAAGGATCTGTATGATGCCTGCGACAGATGAATTGCCGTGAACACCTACCCACCACAGACTGTTCATTAATTGCACCTGGAGACTTCGAGTGGCATCTGACTATTTGACTCTGGGATACCTCACCAATCCGGAAATACCCTACCAAAAGTTACAACCCAGTTATTTATTATTCCTAAGAAACTGTTGTAAAATTAATATATATGTTTTTCCCTGGTTAACCACTGGTTTTTGAATCTATGAGTGTATGAGGGTTAGGAAGATTAAGGAGTTACAAAATCTTGTCATACATATTGATTTATCTCATTATCATTTAAAACTTAGTTTACTAATAGTTAATTTTGTTGGTGTTTAAAGAAATCTGGTTTGGCGTGCTTTATTCTGGGGATAAATAAAGTGTTTGATTTGGCTAATTCTTGGTAGGTGGGAAACTTTACTCATATGCTGTGACCTGTGGAGTAGTGGGACTGAATTGACAGTGCATTAATCCCACCTTGGTCATAACAACTGCTGGTAAGCATACTTAACATGTTAAGTGCATATAATTTGCACAGGTAATATGGCAGCGACAAAGGATGAGGCTGGGAGCGGAGCAGTATAAAAAGAGAGGCCAGAACAGGAGTGGTTTTTCTCTGCCTGAGTCAATGAACACCACAGGAGGGAAGAAAAAAATAAGTCGCATAGTGACATCACTGCATAAGGAGGTGTGCGAGAGTAAGTTTACAGGTAAGCATTTAGTTTAATTTATTCAACCTATAAAGTAAGCCTCATAAATTCATTAGTATAAAAACTAAAAGTAAGCCAATTTGATAAAATACATAAACTTTAACTTATAATATGTAGTATATTGTATAATTTATCATACAATTACAATCAACCAATCAGATCTAGGGGGACAAAGTTAAAATGAAACAAAGAGGAGTAGGAACACTAAAGAGTTCCTAATTTTTCAGTCCATTAAATCTAAGGTTTATCGATAATCAAGAGTGAAGTAAAACATTTAAGTTAACCTACCTATAAAATAAAGTAATGTCAGCACAAGAGAAGGAGCCGATTGATGAGTAACTGATGAGTCTTTATTTAAGTCTTAAGTTCATTTCTCTTGATTTATTTAACAGTCTAATAAATAGAAGCATGGCAAGGCACCTCAGTCCCATGGAGTAGTTATCCTGTTCCATGTGGGAACACCAGGATGCTACTCATGTCCTGGATAACCACATATGCAGTAACGTGTCATCTGCTGGAGGAGCTTGAGCTCCGTGTTTCGGAGCTTGAGCAGCAGCTGGCGTCACTGTGGTACATCCATGGGTCTGGAAACTACATGGATAGCACGTTTCTGGATGTGGTCACCTACAGCTTAAGAATGTGAAGGCAGAAAGAGACTGGATGACCACCAAAAAGCCAACGAGGACCAGGTAGGTTGTGCTAGAGTCCCCTGAGTGCATCTCACTCTTTAACTGGTATTGGTGAGTGTAATGGTTCCTCTGGGGAGTGCAGCCTTAGCCACACTCACAGCACCGCAGGTAGATCAGCTGTACAGGGGGGCACGAGAAAGACTGCCAATCCTATAATTCACAGAACAGATCAGCATTTCTACGGTCAGAGACGTGATTCCAGGATGGTATGTAGCCTCTCTGTTGCCACAGTCAAGGATGTCACTGAGTGGCTGCAGAGCACTCTGAGGGGGAGCCAGAGATCGTGGTCGATATCAGTACCAACGACATAGGTAGAAAGAGGTTTGGAGGTCCTGCAGGCAGATTTTAGGGAGCTAAGAAAGAGACTAGAAAGCAGGAAAGGTAGTAATCTTCAGATTACTCCTGCTGCCATGAGCTAGTGAGTATAGAGATGGGAGAATAGAGCAGATTGTTACAGACAAGTGGTAAAGGGTGTGGGTGGCTGTTCACCTCCCAACTGACCACAATTGTGTTTTGTTTAAAATGATGAGTTAGCCCCTGAATATTTTACTTGCCAAATAAACAGACAGTGACAGGTTTTCTTGTATGTTTAAAACGGAAGAACAAAGACAGACAATATAAAATAAAGGGTACAATTCTGAAGGGATGCAGGGACACTAACACCTGGAGTGTATGTGCTCAAATCATTGCAGACAGGTTGAGAAAGTGCTTAAAAGGCATATGGGATCCTGGGATTTATAAATAGAGGCATAGAGCACAAAAGCAGGAAAGTTATGATGAACTTTTATACCTCTGCTGGAATAGTGTGTTCAAATCTGGGCACCGCACTTTAGGAAGAATGTTAAGACTTTAGAAAGGGTGCAGAAAATTTTTTTTACAGGAATGGTTCCAGGGATGAGGGACTTCTGTTACGTGGATTGGAGAAGCTGGGGTTGTTCTCCTCAGAGAAGAGAAGATTGAGAGGAAATTTGATAGAGATGTTCAAATCATGAGGGGTCTAAGACAGAGTAAAGAGAGAGAAACTGTTCCCAAGGGTCGAGAACCGGAAGACACGAATTAAGATGATTGGCAAAAAAACCAACAGCAACATGAGGAAAACCTTTTTACACAGTGAGTGGTTAGGATCCGGAATGCACCACTTGAGAGTGTTATGGCGGCAGATTCAATTACGAACATACGAATTAGGAGCAGAAGTTAGGAGCATTCAGCCCCTCAAGCTTGTTCCGCCATTCAATAGATCATGGCTGATCTATTTATGTCTCTAATTCCACACTCCCACCTACCCCCGAAAACCTTTGATTCCCTTGCCTAACAAGAATCTATCTACCTTCGCCTGAAAAATATTCAATGACTCTGCCTCCACCACCTTCTGAGGCAGGGAGTTCCAAAATCACAGAACCTTCAGAGAAAATATTTCTCATCTCTGTTCTAAATGAGCAATCCCAATTTTAAAACAGTGCCCCCTAGTTCTGGACTCACCCTCTCCTCACCCACCTTGTCAAGACCCTTCAGGATCTTATAAACTTCAATCAAGTCTCCCTTCACTCTTCAACAAGCCCAGACTGTCCAACCTTTCCTCATAAGACAACCCACACCTTCCATGTATCAATCTAGTAAACCATCACTGAACCCCCTCCAACATATTTACATCCTTCCTTAAATAAGGAAACCAAAACTGCACACAGTATTCGAGGTGTGGTCTCACCAATATGCCCTGTATAACTGAAGCATAACATCCTTTTATTTTCAATTCCTCTCATGATAAAGAAAAGCATTCCATTAGCCTTCTTTATGACTTGCTCTACCTGCATACTAACTTTTTGCAACTCATGTACTAGAACACCTGGATCCCTCTGCACCTTGGAATTCTGCAGTCGTTTTCTATTTAAGAACAAAGAACAAAGAAAATTACAGCACAGGAACAGGCCCTTCGGCCCTCCAAGCCTACGCCGATCCAAATCCTCTATCTAAACCTGTCGCCTATTTTCTAAGGGTCTGTATCTCTTTACTTCCTGCCCATTCATGTATCTGTCTCGATACATCTTAAAAGACACTATCGTGCCCGCGTCTACCACCTCCGCTGGCAACGCGTTCCAGGCACCCACCACCCTCTGCAGAAAGAACTTTCCACGCATATCCCCCCTAAACTTTTCCCCTTTCACTTTGAACTCGTGTCCCCTAGTAATTGAATCCCCCACTCTAGGAAAAAGCTTCTTGCTATCCAACCTGTCTATACCTCTCATGATTTTGTACACCTCAATCAGGTCCCCCCTCAACCTCCGTCTTTCTAATGAAAATAATCCTAATCTACTCAACCTCTCTTCATAGCTAGCGCCCTCCATACCAGGCAACATCCTGGTGAACCTCCTCTGCACCCTCTCCAAAGCATCCGCATCCTTTTGGTAATGTGGCGACCAGAACTGCACGCAGTATTCCAAATGTGGCCAAACCAAAGTCCAATACAACTGTAACATGACCTGCCAACTCTTGTACTCAATACCCCGTCCGATGAAGGAAAGCATGCCGTATGCCTTCTTGACCACTCTATTGACCTGCGTTGCCACCTTCAGGGAACAATGGACCTGAACACCCAAATCTCTCAGTACATCAATTTCCCCAGGACTTTTCCATTTACTGTATAGTTCACTCTTGAATTGGATCTTCCAAAATGCATCACCTCGCATTTGCCCTGATTGAACTCCATCTGCCATTTCTCTGCCCAACTCTCCAGTCTATCTATATTCTGCTGTATTCTCTGACAGTCCCCTTCACTATCTGCTACTCCACCAATCTTAGTGTCGTCTGCAAACTTGCTAATCAGACCACCTATACATTCCTCCAAATCATTTATGTACATCTCAAACAACAGTGGTCCCAGCACGGATCCCTGTGGAACACCACTGGTCACACGTCTCCATTTTGAGAAACTCCCTTCCACTGCTACTCTCTGTCTCCTGTTGCCCAGCCAGTTCTTTATCCATCTAGCTAGTACACCTTGGACCCCATGCGCCTTCACTTTCTCCATCAGCCTACCATGGGGAACCTTATCAAACGCCTTACTGAAGTCCATGTATACGACATCTACAGCCCTTCCCTCATCAATCAACTTTGTCACTTCCTCAAAGAATTCTATTAAGTTGGTAAGACATGACCTTCCCTGCACAAAACCATGTTGCCTATCACTGATAAGCCCATTTTCTTCCAAATGGGAATAGATCCTATCCCTCAGTATCTTCTCCAGCAGCTTCCCTACCAATGACGTCAGGCTCACCGGTCTATAATTACCTGGATTATCCCTGCTACCCTTCTTAAACAAGGGGACAACATTAGCAATTCTCCAGTCCTCCGGGACCTCACCCGTGTTTAAGGATGTTGCAAAGATATCTGTTAAGACCCCAACTATTTCCTCTCTCGCTTCCCACAGTAACCTGGGACAGATCCCATCCGGACCTGGGGACTTGTCCACCTTAATGCCTTTTAGAATACCCAACACTTCCTCCCTCCTTATGCCGACTTGACCTAGAGTAATCAAACATCTGTCCCTAACCTCAACATCCGTCATGTCCCTCTCCTCGGTGAATACCGATGCAAAGTACTCATTTAGAATCTCACCCATTTTCTCTGACTCCATGCATAACTTTCCTCCTTTGTCCTTGAGTGGGCCAATCCTTTCTCTAGTTACCCTCTTGCTCCTTATATATGAATAAAAGGCTTTGGGATTTTCCTTAACCCTGTTTGCTAAAGATATTTCATGACCCCTTTTAGCCCTCTTAATTCCTCGTTTCAGATTGCGCCTACAATCCCGATATTCTTTCAAAGCTTCGTCTTTCTTCAGCCGCCTAGACCTTATGTATGCTTCCTTTTTCCTCTTAGCTAGTCTCACAATTTCACCTGTCATCCATGGTTCCCTAATCTTGCCATTTCTACCCCTCATTTTCACAGGAACATGTCTCTCCTGCACGCTAATCAACCTCTCTTTAAAAGCCTCCCACATATCAAATGTGGATTTACCTTCAAACAGCTGCTCCCAATCTACATTCTCCAGCTCCTGCCGAATTTTGGTATAGTTGGCCTTCCCCCAATTTAGCACTCTTCCTTTAGGACCACTCTCGTCTTTGTCCATGAGTATTCTAAAACTTACGGAATTGTGATCACTGTTCCCAAAGTAGTCCCCTACTGAAACGTCAACCACCTGGCCCGGCTCATTCCCCAACACCAGGTCCAGTATGGCCCCTTCCCGAGTTGGACTATTCACATACTGCTCGAGAAAACCCTCCTGGATGCTCCTTACAAATTCTGCTCCATCTAGACCTCTAACACTAAGGGAAACCCAGTCAATGTTGGGAAAATTAAAATCTCCTATCACCCCCACCCTGTTGCTCCTACAGCTTTCCATAATCTGTTTACATATTTGTACCTCTATCTCACGCTCGCTGTTGGGAGGCCTGTAGTACAGCCCCAACATTGTTACCGCACCCTTCCTATTTCTGAGTTCTGCCCATATTCCCTCACAGCTCGAGTCCTCCATAGTGCCTTCCTTCAGCACAGCTGTGATATCCTCTTTGACCAGTAATGCAACTCCTCCACCCCTTTTACCTCCCTCTCTATCCCGCCTGAAGCATCAGTATCCTGGGATATTTAGTTGCCAATCATGCCCTTCCCTTAACCAAGTCTCAGTAATAGCAATAACATCATACTCCCAGGTACTAATCCAAGCCCTAAGTTCATCTGCCTTACCTATTACACTTCTTGCATTAAAACAAATACACCTCAGACCCTTTGCTTTCATCATCTGCTCCCTGCCTACTCTTTCCCTTAGTCACGCTGACTTCATTATCTAGTTCGTAAAGTAATACTCTGCTTTTTTATTCTTCCTGCCAAAGTGAACAATTTCACATTTTCCCACATTATAGTCCATCTGCCAGATTTTTGTCCACTCACTCAACCTATCTATATCGGTCTGCAACCTCCTTATGTCCTCTTCACAACATACTTTCCTATCTATCTTTGTATCATCTGCAAATGTAACTACCATCGCTCCTCTCATTTACCATGTACAAACAGAGGACCCAGATTAGACTGGACCAGCATCTGCCCCCTCCTTTAAGCAGAGTCTCAGTATCACTGTACTTTCTGGTGTCAAACAAATTGGCCCTCAATTTTCCCAAAGAAATTACTGGTCCACTTCTAGTGATCTAATGTATTTGAAATTCAAGTTACCCCAAGCTAAAGGCCATCAAACTGTTTGAATCAAATGTAAACCATCTTAAGATTTGAAACAAAAATGGGAATTAAATTATTGCCTGTACTGTTAAATTATTGCAAAAAGCCACCTTATACTTCCCTTATTTAGAATGAATGTGCCAAAACGTGTATGGAAGCAACACGAAAATCCCTCTTGCCTGTACAGAACACAAATATTTTGGAACACACCAGTGGGAGGCAGGTCAGCATTGTAAGCAACTTCTTCAGTGACTCCCCTACTTCTACAATAGCAAAAGGTTAGCTGAACCCACGAGTTAAATGCCTCCAAGCACAGTTTTAATTTTTGTTTTAAATTGTTCCAGAATGTAAGAATGTAAAAGGAAAGATGATTTCTATCTTGCATTTCATGAAAATAACAAAAGACCATGTTTGACTTTGAATGCGTTATCTTTCTAAAAAAGGACAGAATTACATATCCACTTCTAATACCTTAAAAGGTATATAGCAAGTAAGACTCCAAGGCGAGTTTTTTTTTCAAAACAGGCATTAGTTGTACGTTTTGAAAGTCAAACAATATTAAATAAAGCTGCTGGCAGATCTCTGGTTTGTAAATGCTTTTTATGGCATCGGAATTACATGGGATATAAAACTGATGCAATAAATTTTTTAAAATGAAATGCCAGTGAAACTAGGAAAAGCTCTAAAGAGGCAAAGATGAATGCATTCGTGAGACATATGCTATAAGCTGTAATCATTCTCCAAAAACCAACATTTTTCTGCAGAATTTTTCCATTTTATAAATTAGGTTAAGCAGGGCAGTTCTCTATATTGCAAAGTTAGCATTTCATTGTGAGAGAACAGCAGTCACATTACAAAAATTACAGTATGCAAAAATTCAGATCAAGCATGAAAATCTTCTATATCTATTTGAACTCGGAGAAGTTGCGACATTCATTCCATTAGAGAATGCTGACAAAAATCCAACTCCTCTCAGCAGCAAGGGGACTGTGAACTGTGTGCCTGAAGATTCTCAGGAGTCAAATTAAGGCAAGTGGTTGGGAAATAGACATTCCCATGTGCCTGTCCCAATCCTCTAATAGATGCAAAGAGCATTAAAGTTCTCCGCCCTCCACCCAATAAATTTTAAGTGAAGGCTGGGGTGGACTTCTTTAGCAATGTGGCTACAGCTCAGCACTGGGAATGCGCTGGAAGGTAAATCAGACACAACACACAGGCAACAACTTGCATTAAGAGTGCCTTTAATGTGGTAAAAGGCCCCAAGGCACTTCACAGGAGTGTAATCAAACAAAAAAATTGTTGAGCCAAAGACAGAGTCATTGAGTTATACAGCACAGAAACAGGCCCTTCGGCCCATCATGTCTGTGCCGGCCATCCAGCACCCAACTATTCTGGAAGAAGTAGAGAGATTTAAGAAGGCAAATCACAGATTTAAGGCCGAGATGGCTGAAAAAGGGCCAAGTTCGATAACTAGCAATGTAATACTCATAAAATCACAACAAAATCATCCCAATATTTGGTAAAAGCTTGAATATGAATAGAAATCAGTCAATACCAGTTAATCAGTTTGCCTTCAACAGATCATTAAGAATGCCTTTTGCAATGTTTCAGTTAAAGAATAAAAGGCAAGGAAGCAAATGAGAAGCAACTTTTAATTTTGAGCAGCATTTGAATGAACTTCTCAAGGCAACATTAAAACCAGATTTCTGTCTCACAGCTGTAAAAAAAAAAATCACATCTGGGCAAAGCTGTCAATTGAATTCATAATCGACCAGAAGCAAAATCCACAATTTTTAAACAAACGTATGAAACAAAACCAGCAGCCATTCAAAAAGCTGACTCCACAACTCAATGCTGTCTACACCCTCACTACATTTCCAGTATGATTTCATTTCTAACGGTATTGATTTGGAAAAAAATGATACAGTTAGAGACAGCCTATGAGCTAGCAAGAATTTTTTAAAAAATTAACTTTAGGCAATTTCTCTGATGAGCTGTCCCACAAAACTCACTCCATTACACTAAATATATTATTTTAGATTATTTGGTCCAAAGATTTTGAAGAAGCCTTTCAATACCTGAGGACATTTGGAGATTTAAAAAACTACAGAATTGTATCCCCATCCATCTCAATAGAACCAGCTTTTCTTTAATACACTGAACATTATCCCCATTATTAATTAGCTAAATAAGGCTGCCTTCATATTATTAAGATAAAACCTCTTGTTCCAGCACTAAATTCGTAATGTGAATGAACTGCAGGATTAAATAAGTTTAGTTTATCATTGTGCCCCTCATTATTAGAGTGTATAATTATGTGCTGGCTTGACTTTGTGTGCAGCCGTCTTGGCAATATTAGGGTGTTGAATGGTTAAAAACTTAGCAAAAATATTTTGTCCTAATTCTTAACATAAAGTCAGGTTACTGCATAAATCCCTGGCACTTGTGTATCTTAAAACATGGAAAAGAATTACACAGACAAAAACAGCCATTTCTCACTCCTAAATACGAAGACCTGTTTTTATCCCTAAACATTCCCCTGCAATAAGTCACTTTAAAAAAAAATTTTAATCAAATTTTTTTTTTTTAAGTAGAACAAGATCTTCTTTAATGAAAAAAATCCATTTTGAAAGTATTTTTTTTTAAAAAGGGGGTTGATGACAGTTTTTTTTTGCAAGACATAAATACTGATTCAAACAATTTTGTTGCTTCAGGATATAAAGTTTTCAAACAAAGCCGATAATTAAAGTCAAATGAAAAACTTGACAAAAAACATCATGTTTGTTTTAACCAAAAGTTCTTCTAGGTTTTAACTGACTTGAGTTAATAGAATATGAGTTAAGGTTTTCCTGGACAACTGTGGCTCAGTTGGTCGCATTCCAGTCTCCGAGTTAGAAGGTTGTAGATTCAAACCCCGCTCCCAGGACTTGAACACAAAAATTTAACTTACAAAATTCGTACAGGGTCTGACAGGGTGAATGTAGATAGGATGTTCCCCCTGGCTGGGGAGTCTAAAACCAGGGGACACAGTCTCAGAATAAGGGGTAGGCCATTTAAAACTGAGATGAGGAGGAATTTCTTCACTCAGAGGGTGGTTACTCTCTGGAATTCCCTATCCCAGAGGGTTATAAAAGTCAATCATTGAGCATATTCAAGACAAAAATTGATAGATATCGGGATACTAATGACATCAGGGGATATGGGGATAGCATGGGAATGTGGATTTGAGGTAGATGATCAGCCTTGATCTAAATGAAAGGCAGAGCAGGCTCGATGGGCTGAATGGCCTACTCCTGCTCCTATGTTCCTGGATCAAAAGCACATCTCAGCTTGAGGAGGTTTTTTAAAAAGCCGATCGCAATAGAGGCTGGTGAAAAAGTACAAGTCTGTCCTCACAAATGCCTTCAGATAATCCACTTTTACAAAATCAAAATTCCTCTCTCTGCCCCCACAGCAAACAAATGCTGCTGTTGCTAAGTTTTCCCACTTTATCCGACTTGTATTTACAATCTATGGCTAAAAATAGCAACAAATGATCCATTTATAACTCAGGACGTGGTCTGCTTTCCAATCCAGCACCGCCTATAATTGGAGTTCCTTACATTCTTCAGGAATTAAGTCAGTCATTCACTTAAAGAGACAGTCACTCCAAGTGACTGTTTCTCCCCACCTCAATTAGCTTTTTGTTAAGATAACAAAGATTTTAAAAAAAGGATACCAACTGTTCAGTTCTACCAAACTCAGAAACTATCAGTAAAACTGTCCACAAAAAAAGTCCTTTGAATTCCAAAGAAGCTCAAAGTCCAGACTATTGTTGCGGAATTATGAGTTTCTGCAACTCACAGCTGGTGTTCTTTTTGCATTCCCTTGAAACAGTCCAACTTTTCTACATCTCTCCCCTTCTCCTGACAGTTTCCTCACTTTAATTCAAAAGATTTTATTTATCATTGTAGAATTCAAAACAAAAAAATCAAGAGACTGTGCAGACAATCCACCTCGCCTCCATCTCCAAGTTACAGGACACAATTCCACAAATTATTGAACAGAGTGCATTATAAGCGTTTACAAAGTCTTTCTGCAAATCAGCTGGGAAAACGAAACCTGTTACCAGTAAAGCTTTAGAATGTAATCTGTTTTTCTGCCTTCTCCTGAAGTTACTTGACCCTTGGGTAGGTATGGATTAAAAGCACTAGTTTGGCCAATTGCCATTCTGAAGCAGTGAGTCTACAGAGTCAAAAAAGGTAGGCTATTGAACTGTAAGGGCCATCACAGCTAGCTCAATTCTGCATTCAACAACCACAAATATGTAATATAAAAACAAGAAATGCTGGAAATACTCAGCAGGTCTGGCAGCATCTGTGGAGAGAGAAGCAGAGTTGACGTTTCAGGTCAGTGACCCTTCTTCAGAACTAGCAAATGTTAGAAATGTAATATGTTTTAAGGAAATAAAGCAGAGGTGGGGCAAGAGATAACAAAAGGGAAGGTGTTGATAGGACAGAGGGTCACAGAGAATAACTGACCAGATGGTCATGGAGCAAAGGCAAACAGTATGTTAATGGTGTGCTGAAAGACAAAGTGTTAGTACAGAGAGGGTGTTAATTGACAGAAAAATGAACAGCCGTGACCCAAAGCAAAACATGGAAAAAAAACAGTGGGTAGGCACATGGTAAAAAAATGAATGATGAAACAAACTAAAAAAAAGAAAAAAGAAAAAGAAAAAATAACTAAATATAAAAAGGGGGGCCCCCATCATGCTCTGAAATTATTGAACTCAATGTTCAGTCCGGCAGGCTGTAGTGTGCCTAATCAGTAGTTAATTTTAGTTAGTTATTTTTTATTTGTTTATTTTCTTTTCGTTTGTTTCATCATTCATTTTTTTTTTTACCATGTGCCTACCCACTGTCTTTTTCATGTTTTTGCTTTGGGCCAGGGCTGTTCATTTTCTATCAATTAACACCCTCTCTGCACCAACGCTTTGTCTTTCAGCACACCATTAACATACCGTTTGCCTTTGCTCCATGACCTTTTGGTCAGTTATTCTCTGTGACCCTCTGTCCTATCAACACCTTCCCTTTTGTTATCTGTTGCCCCACCCTCATTTTATTTGCTTAAAACCTATTAAATTTCTAACCTTTGCCAGTTCTGATGATGGGTCACTGATCTGAAACGTTAACTCTGCTTCTCTCTCCACAGATGCTGCCAGACCTGCTGAGTATTTCCAGCATTTCTTGTTTTCATTTCTGATTTCCAGCATCTGCAGTATTTTGCTATTATTATATAACCACAAATATGTACTTTCCCACAGGGTAAACAGATAATTTTAGGACCATTTAACACTGTTTTATCTCCTCCTTTAACAAGGAGCATCAAGGTCAACTGTAATACTAGAACTTACATTTATAGAGCACCTGGAAACAGACCAATCTGGCTCACAGGAGAGGGAGAAAACAGACACAAAGTCCAAGGAGGAGAGCCGGTAAAGGGTATCAATGCTTGGTTTTGAGATGAGTCTTTAAAGGAAGAGAGGGATATTGGAGGGGGTTAGGGAGGGAATTCCAGACTCTGGCCTATGCAGTGAAAGGTACAATCGCCAGTAACGGCAAACAGGAGATCGGCGTCAAAGGAATAGAGTTCAGCAGGGAGGGTTTTGTCGGATGTGGAAAGGTTACAGTGATGGATGTTAAAGAATGATTTAAACACAAGGAGATGAATTTTTAAATGTGATGCACGGTGGGGGGGTGGGGGGGAGGGGGGGGGGGAGAACCAAGAGTTAATGTAGGGCAGCAAAGACAGGGGTTATGGCAGGCATAATCTATGCAGTGTGCAATAGGATATGGACTACAGAGTTTTGGAGGAGCTGACAATTACAGAGTGAGAAAACTAGGAGGCTGGCTGGAAAAGCATTTGAGCAATTAGGTCTGGAGGTAACAAAGGCATCGATAGGGGTTTCAGTAAAAACCAGGATGAGGTAGGGGCAGCAACAGACAAAATTCTGTAATTTGAAGTATGCAGTATGTGTGACAGAGAATATGGAGTCAGAATTTCAGCTGGAAATCGAACAGGATGCCAAGGTAGCAAACAGTCTGGTTCAGCCTGAAACAGTGGCCAGGGTGGGGAGAGACAAGGTGGGGAAGGGAGGGCGGGTAGTCTGTTGGTGATGAGAGTCAGCAGTTTGTAGTAGCAGGGTCAAAATGATGGCTTTGGTCTTCCGATGTTTAGATGGAGAAAGTTAAAGGCCAACCAAAACTGGATTTTGGACAAGGAGTCAGCTGAGCCATGACACATGTCTTTTCATGAAGGGAAGTTAGATAATTGTGTTGATTGGGAATGGGGTTGAGAAAGCAGAAAGTTGATCTCATGATAAGATGATAACCTTGGAGAGCTTTGGGATGGGATGGTAATGACAGGAAAAATACAGGGGATCATGGCTAGGGGAGGAAAACAGCAGAGACAGCTTAACAGGAGGAGATCTCCACTTTGGAGATGAAGAAATCAACAAGCTCTCCCAACATTTTTAAGAGGTGAGGTTAGAGGGGGACAGTGGAAAGTTGTTTCTAGGAGAGAGTTGGTTGTAGTGAAAAGGAACCTGGGGCTATCTTTGGTCTGCAGGATCCTAGAGTAATGAGCTATTTTGGAAGGAGAGTGAAATCTTGTCAAGTTCAAAATGCATAAGCAAGTTAGGCACCAGGTATGTTCAAGTTTTTACCCCTTAAAGGCGAGGGGTCAAAGATAGATGGCCCCTTTCCCACCACCCCAAGAGCAATGCCCACAGAGATTATCTCCCTTAAGAAAGTTGAAAGGGTTACACAGAGAAATGAAAGCCATGCAAATTCACTCTCAGGTTATCACCTGATAATGAGTCAACAGCAATAGAGGCTTCACAGCTGGTCATCAGCCTCCAATCTAACCAGGGCAGTGTGCAGTTCCAGGAAGGGACATAAACACCTTGAATTTGACAAGCAGATGGCAAATGGGGCTTTGTAATTTGATCAGCCAAACTGGTCAACAAAAAAAATGGCTAATTTAATTTACATGGCAACTAAAAGGCACTTGGAAACGAATACTGAAAGTGAAAGACAGAGATAAAGCTTGTCTCGCTTTCTCTGGCTCGATTTCTGTATCCCTCCTTGCATTTTAAGGCGTAATTCTAAAAAAAAATTAAGAAAGTGTTATTCAACACCAAATTAGTTTTGTCGCTTCAAATAACGAGGCAATTCCAGAGCTCCTCCCTCCTTCAATCATCAGCAAACCCCTTAGTGTACTATAATTCCATTAGAACAAAAACATTTCAAGGACTGCTGGGGGTTGATTGAAGTTAACTGATTCTGTAACCTTTACCTTCCCTGAAAATGTTTCACTGCCAATATGTCCAAAGCTTTTCATGACTCAGAACAGTTTAAGCTCCACAACCCCCACTTCCAGTAAAACCAACATCCTTCAGAATATCCTCCTTCACTTTTGTTGGTTATGCGGTGTTCTGAACCTTGCATTCTTCTTAAAAGCAATGCAGAAATATCAAGAGAGTCCACTGCAAACTCTGAACATGTTTAAACTTGTTCCTGGATTTCTCGTCAGATGGGCAACTTTCCCCTACATTTATCTAGTAATCAAGTTACAAACAGACTCGACATATATTTGCATCTTTAGCGTGAAATGTAGCTGCTCTTAGTCTTAACCTTATGTTTTAGTGTAGTAATGAAGAAACGCTGCACTGTTTGAGGTGCCATCTTTCAGATTGGACATGAAGTCAAAGATGCATTTCTCTTTTCAGGTATACGAACTTACACTTACCTGGCACTGTAAAAAAAGCAATGAGGTTCTCCTGGTGTTCCTGGCCAACATGAAACCCTTAATCAACATCTCCAGAAACGCATTAACTGTCATTTATCTCGTGGTTGTTGGTGTGTTTTTATTGTACACAAATTTGCCATCATGTTGACCGACCAAACAACAATGGCTGCACAGCACTTTGGGATGTGCTGAGGATATGATAGGCACTATATGAATGCAAATTTCTTCATTTGTTCTTTCTTTGTAGCTGCAACTCCAGAAGCATGAGGTACAGGGATGAGGGCTTACCGCTTTGGAGTGAGAGTCAAGATGGGGCAGTGAAGGTTACGAGGTGACCTCATAGAAGTCCAAGATTTCAGTACTGACAGAGCGATTCCATTGATTTGCAATTCAATCATGAGGGGACAAAAGTTTAGAATAATCACAAGAATTGAAGCGAAGGTACAAAAGAAAATTGTTTTGTTGACTGTGGTTGGAATGTGGACAACCATAAATTGCACGATGCCAAGCTCATAAATAGTTTTAAAATAGCAAATTAGTCAATTGTTTGAAAAAGACCAATATTGAAAGACATGGGGAGCAAGCAGTAGAAAGTAATTACAATTAGTAGCTGATGGGAAAAACTCAATGGCACTGACTAAATGGGCCAAAGTGGCCCATTTTTTTGTCGTGACATTCTGCAAGTACAAAAGTCGTACAAAATTGCCCTAAAATGGACATGAACTATACATGAGCATTTTTAGACTGAATAATTGAAGACATGAATGCAGTGTGATTATCTTCAACTTCAGTAATAGATTTAAATAAAACTCTGGTGTCCTGTCCTTATTCCCAGTCATAAATGAATGGAGTCTTTGTGTTGTCGTTCAAGCTTCTTCCCTTTCCACCGCCTGCTCAAGCTTACATAATACACACTTCATCACAAACAAAACTTTTCCATCTAAATTTTTTTAGGTGATTCTCTTTGTAGCATAGAACTAGATTGGTGCAACATAAACAAATCACCTTCCCTAATATGCCATTGATAAATATGAGGTACAGTAGTGTAGTATTGATCAACTAATCCAGAGGTCCAGACTAAAGATTTCAAAAACTAGAGTTCAAATCCTGCCTTAACAGTTTGAGAATTTGAATTCAATTTAAAAATCAAGAAATAAAAAGATCATATCAGTGATAGTGACCATGAAGCTGTCGGATTGTTGTAAAAACCCAACTGGTTCACTAATGTCCTCTAGGGAAGGAAACCTGCTGTCCTTACCCAGTCCAGTCTGTATGTGACTTCAGTCCCACAACAATGGGTGACTATCCCCTGAAATGACCTAACAAACCACACCACTCTGTTCTGTCAAATCACTTTGGGCAATTATGGGATGGCAATAAATGCCAGCCTTGCCAGCAACAAACACTACCCATAAATGAATATTGTTACGACCAGGGGAGCAATGTGTCTAGGGGGTCTGTTGCTGTCTACATCTGGTCTTATTTTAACAAGGTTTAATTTTAAACACACTTTGTTTTGAGCTCCTCTTTTTGTGAATCCATGTTCACTGTTTCCAATTGTCAGGCAAATATCTGAGCACAAAAAGGCTTTCTTTGGTTTAAAGCAGAAAGATGACATTTATTAAACCTTAAACTTAACCCTAGTACGGTTCACGCCTGTGGATATACGACATGCTCACGCAAGCAGGCACACACGATATAAACATGCAAGATAGGGACAGAAAAGAGTAGAAGAGAACATAAGTTGAACAGTTTGAGGCAATATCTTGTTACTGTTTCTCGAGCTCACTGTAGTACTTGATTGAAGTTATATTCTTGCATTTCCTTGGGGCCCAGCAAACTTCTTCAAATTGCAAAACCTTTCTCTCTGAGTTTCACATGTCTTCAATGGTTTCAGTTCCCTGAGAAGAGCTGAAGGAAGGCAGGCAGATGTTCTTAGTTCCAGGACAGCATAGTGTTCTGCCTCAAATCCCTTTGTTTGGGAGTTCATATTGAAAAAGCTCCCAGGGTGCTCAGCAGGTTAGCCATGTGACTAGTTCCTTATATGGAACAGTCTCTTCACATCCCTTGTTGGAGGGTCAAATTTCTCTGCCCCAGCCAGCTAGCCATGTGACTAAAACTAGTTTGATCACTTGTGTGTATTGGAGAGCAACTGCAGAGTCTCCATTGTTTCAACATTGTCTGTTACCATGGAAATGTCATAGTCGTAGAGTTATACAGCACAGAAATAGGCCCTTCAGCCCATCGAGTCCATGCTGGCCATCAAGCACCTATCTATTCTAATCCCATTTTACAGCACTTGGCCCGTAGCCTTGTATGCTATGATGTTTCAAGTGCTTATCTAAATACTTCTTAAATGTTAGGCCTCTTGCCTCTACTACCACTTCAGGCAGTGTGTTCCAGATTCCAACCACTCTCTGGGTGAAATAATTTTTCCTCAAATCCCCTCTAAACCTCCTGCCCCTTACCTTAAATCTATGCCCACTGGTTACTGACACCTCTGCTAAGGAAAAACGTTTCTTCCCATCTAACCTATCAGTGCCCCTCATAATTTTGTATACCTCAATCAGGTCCCCCCCTCAGCCTTCTCTGCTCTAAGGAAAACAACCCTAGCCTATCCAGTCTCTCTTCATAGCTAAAATGCTCCAGCCCAGGCAACATCCTGGTGAATCTCCTCTGCATCTTCTCCAGTGCAATCACATCCTTCCTATAGTGTGGTGCCCAGAACTGTACACAGTACTCCAGCTGTGGCCTAAATAGCGTTTTATACAGCTCCATCATAACCTCCCTGCTCTTATATTCTATGCCTCAGCTAATAAAGGCAAGTATCCCATCTGCCTTCCTAACCACCTTATCTACCTGTGCTGCTGCCTTCAGTGATCTATGGACAAGTACACCAAGGTCCCTCTGACTCTCTGTACTTCGTAGGGTCCTACCATCCATTGTATATTCCCTTGCCTTGTTAGTCCTCCCAAAATGCATCACCTCAAACTTCTGAGGATTAAATTCCATTTGCCACTGCTCTGCCCATCTTACCATTTATATAGCATCTTACATTTATATATCATCTTGAAAGCAGTAAAACATCCCACAACACTTCACAGGAGCATAATCAGATCAAACTGACACCGAGCCAAAGAAGCAGCCATTAGGACAACTGAGCAAAAGCTAGGTCAAAGAGGTAGGTTTTCAAGCAGTGTTTTAGAGGAAGAAAGTGAAGTGGAGAAGCGGAGAGGTATAGGGAGGGAATTCCAGAGCTTAGGACCTAGCAGCTGAATGCACATCTGCCAATGGCGAGAAGGAAGTTGGAGATGCACAAGAGACCAGAATTGGAGGAGCGCAGAGATCTGAGAGAGTAGTAGGGCTGAAGGAGGTTACAGGAGATAGGGAGGGGGTGAGGCCAAGGAAGGATTTGAACACAAGGATGAGAATTTTAAACTTGAGGCATTACCAGACTAGGAGCCAATATAGGTCAACAAGCACCAGGGTAATGGGTAAAAGGGACTTTGTGCAAGACACCATATGTGAATTTTGGATGAAGTCAAGAAACCAAGTTACAGAGGTTGAGAGGCTGCCCAGGACAGCATTCAAATTGTCCAGTCTAACAAAAGTATGGATGACGGCAGCAACAACAGATGAGCTGAGGTGAGGTGGAGATGGACGATGTTACAGCAGTCCTGGCAATGGAGAGGATACGGGAATGGAATTGATCAAGTCCAGAAACGTTCTTCTGGAGGTTGCAGGACTGGGGGAAGGGGATTTTGATCCAGACTGAGGGGATGAAAATCTCCATAGTCTGTTGGTTGTAAAAGGCTATGTGAAAAGTTTCAATCCATTTCTTGATGCACTTGGCTCCATAGCACTAAGGCGACAAGAAATGTGGGAAATGGGAAATATTCCTGTGTGCTTCTCTTGGCTTAGGCAAAGTGTAGGGAACCTCACTCTATATCTAATCAGAACAGGGACTGCTTCGTGCCTGAAATGGGACGGTGCTCTATTTCACCTAAAACTACAAAATTCATTAAAAAAAAAACAGAAGTTTTGGATCCTTCAAAAATGTTTTTCACTTCAACTAGGATCTGACAGGGTTAAAAGGCTGGACTCTCTCCCGTACAGAAAAATGCTTTTGTTAAAAATAGCTGAAATAGGCACAGTCTGTTTATTCTCCACTCCAGACATCAAGAGTCTCCCCAGCTTTGTTCACACATAACACAAGGTGATTAATTCGCTATTTAATTTTGCTGTTGCTTCCAACACTGCCAAGAAGTAAGGTGTTGGATTAAGTGCTGCTCCTCAGCTATTATCACAGAGATTGTCCAGAGAAAGAAAGTAAAATATAAATTGAAACCAAACAATGGCATATGACTGAAAATAGTTTATAGCAAAAAATATTTTTCTGCACAAGGCAAAACCTGCATATTCACAAGTAACACAGTGGGCCAGAACTCATTCTTTCTAAAGTGGAGATCATCAATGTACATTTGCTGCATAATTTAATCAGCTCCTATTAACAACAGACTCATAAGCACCAGAATCATTAAGAAAAACCACTTCGGGCTTTGACCCTTCACCCAGCTTCAGAGTAAAAACTACCTACAGTAGTTCCCAAAAGCAACAATCTCTCAGCTCAACCGATCACCGCTCCATTGGAGTCGGGTGTATGCATTACTTCGGTAGCAAAATCATAGAAAGTTGAGGGTAGGATGAAGGAGGGGAAACAGAGTAGGGAACTCAGGAGAACTTGGAAAAGGAAAGGAGAAAGTCATTTAACCTCTGATCTTTGCTGAGTTAGCCAATCCTTGAATTGTAGACGCAGAGCTGCAATTGACCTCAGCAGCCTATGCTAAGAAGAAAAAGTTACATATCTATAATAATAGTCAGTTTTTGTCTGTGCAGACTGGTATGATTGTAAGTTTAAAGGACACATCTGTTGGTGGGTTTATTTGGTGGGCAGTGCCTGGTGCATGCAGAGAACTGCAGTGTGTGACACAGGTGCAGCTGCCAATGGTTGGTGGTTGCTGCGGCAGGGGGGTGGAGGTTGGTGGAGAACAAAAACAGAAGGGGATCCCAAAAACAAGGAGGGATTGATTCTGTGAGGGATGGGATGGGATTAATGGGAGGGATGCAGATGGCATGGGAGTGGTGGAATGAAATAATGGAATTGGTTAAGTGTGGCAAAATGGTGGGGACAATTATTTGATACAATTTATTAATCAAAAGCTATTCTGCGCTAAAACTGAAGACTCCCTGGATTGGAATGAAAGAGTTTTAGTAAAGCTGCCAGGTGAAATAAAAGAATACTTCAGTGTTGATTCTATAAATGAAGATGATGATAACGGTCTATATCTTCCAGAGTTTCTACCCAGTGTTACTCCAATAGGCAGGCTACTGCACAAACTTAGACTCAAGGCAAGAGCAGTTATAATGTTACTATGAAACTTGAATCCTAAATAATGACTTTGTCATGGAACAAGATTAGTAGTTAGGAAGCTGTTTTCTTCAATGATAGATGCCGAAATTATAACAGGCAGATTTCAAGGAAACAGAGTGTTTATTCCTTGAATAATATTGAGCCCACCAGATATAAACCTGCTTTTCAACTTAGGAGCAAACCGTTCCCAATTAGACTTTCATATTCCATGACTATAAACAAGTCACGAGGCCAAACACTTGACAAAATTTGTATTTATATTCCTCGGCCTGTTTTTACACAGACAGCTTTATGTAGCTTTTTCCAGAGTGAAATTTTGATTCTGTTGAAGCCTTTGGTGAAGGAATAACCAGAAATCCTCTATTTAAACAAGTACTGTTGCAATAAAGATACTAATTTGACTGCCAATGTTTTGCATGTGTCTGCAAGTTAAAATTAAAATGTGCTCTAATTAAGTTAACTACTCATTTATTTGGTTAGGAAATTCTGTGTGCTCATTTGCACAAATGGTGCTTTATCACATTGGTCACTCTATGCTGGTTGTTCACTGATATTTCCTGCATAATCTAAAATGCAAAACAGCATATTGTCACTGTGCAAGTCTTACAGTCTTTGGAATTTTCCATAAGATAAAGGTTTAGAAATTCAGGTGCAAACATTTTTAGGCATGCTGGGTGGGATTCAGGAGGGCAGAGAAAGTGAATGATGAGACTCCAGGTGTACCGGATAATGTGCCTTCGGCCTTGCTTTCACTGAGCTGCCTTCTGCTCTCCCTAGCTAAGTGGGATTGAGGATAAGGTTAGTGAGACTCCAGCAGTGGCTCTCAGGTAAGTATGGGGAGATGGGGGGAGAAAGAGTGGCAGTTTGCATTGCTTGACCTGCTCCTCCTGGCTCCAAATTCAAGTACCTATATTTTAGAAACTTACCTTGTTGGTTGCAGCTCTTTAAAAGATGGCCCAATGGGCTACATGTAGGCCTCATTTCCCTCCACACCCGACCTAGCTCCTCTTTAAAGGCAACCCATTGTTCCGTAAAGTTTTGCCTGCCAATCTTTGATTTCAGTTTACTTGGGGCCAGATATGTTCTCATCCCATTGAAATTGGCCCTCCCCCAATTAATTATTTTTACTCTGGAAAGGGACAAGGAGCAATCCATAGCTAACCTAAACATTATGATACATTGATCACTGTCCACTAGATGTTCCCCTCCTGACAACTGATCCATCTTATGTCCCAGAATCAGATCCAGCAATGCCACCTATCTTGTTGGACTGGAAGCATAGCAATCTAGAAAAATGTGTAACAAGCCTATTTGGTGTTACTGAGGGCAAATTAATCTTGTTTGAGGCACCTGTTACATGGGCTAGGCCCCATATATGCCTATACAAAGAGCCCAATGCCCAATTTCAGGGACAGGCACAAGAGGGCTATTTTTGGCTTTTTACCAATAAAATGGGTAGCGCACTTCCTGTTCGTAATGAGCATGTGCTACGTGTCTGCCATACTGGAGCCTTAGGAGGCCATTTACTACCTGAAAAAGGGGCGCTCAGTGGATGAATTTCTATGCTGAGGTCTCTTTTATCCTCCAGTTCCCACTTGCATGATAGAAAAAGTTGCCTTAGCTTGCGCCTGTTGAAAATACAAATTTTTTTCTGCCCACCCCCACAAGCTGCTCCTCATTATGTCCATTTCCTTAATGTACATTTAGAACACTGAACATTATGATACAATGCTAACAGGTTTGTTACACATTATCTAGATCACTATGTTTCCAGTCCAATGAGGAAGGAGGCATTGCTGGATCTGGTTCCGGGCAATGAGATTGGTCAGGCGGATCAAGTGTCAGTTGGGGAACATTTAAGGGACGTGACATAGTATCATAAGATTTAGGTTAGCTATGGATTGATACTTGTCCCTTTCCAGAGTAAAAATAATGAATTAGGCCAGGCTATTTTTGAGAACAGATCTGGCCCAGGTAAATTAGAATCAAAGATTGGAAGGAAAAACTGTTATGGAAAAATGGGCTACCTTTAAGGAGGAGATGGGAATGTACCTTGACGGTACCTGATCTAAGAGGGAGAAAGGTAAGAAAAGAAAGCCAGGGCTCTCTGGATGACGAAAGAGATAGAGAGGGCGGCATAGTGGCGGAGTGGTTAGCACCACAGCCTCACAGCTCCAGTGACCCGGGTTCAGTTCTGGGTACTGCCTGTGTGGAGTTTGCAAGTTCTCCCTGTGACTGCGTGGGTTTCCGCCGGGTGCTCCGGTTTCCTCCCACAAACAAAAACCTGCAGGTTGATAGGTAAATTGGACATTGTAAATTGCCCCTCGTGTATGTAGGAGAATTGAAGGAAGGTGGGGATGTGGTAGGGGACATGAGATTAATGTAGGATTAGTACAAATGGGTGGTTGATGGTCGGCACAGACTCGGTGGGCTGAAGGGCCTGTTTCAGTGCTGTATCACTTTCGGAAGATGAAACAGAAAAAGCACACATATGACAGATGTCAGGTTGATAATACAAGTGAGAACCAAGCTGAATATAGAAAGTTCAGAGGGGAAGTGAAAAAATAAATAAGAGAAATCAACAGAGAGTATGAGAACAGACTGGTAGCTAACATAAAAGGGAATCTAAATGTCTTATATAGGCATATAAATAGCAAAACAGTAGGAAGAGGAGGAGTGGGGCCAATTAGGGACCAAAAAAGGGAATTTATGCATGGAGTCAGAGAGCATAGCTAAGATCTATCTGAACCAAGGAGAAAGATGCTGCCAGAGTCATAATGAAAGAGCAGATGGTCGAGACACTGAATGGGTTAAAAATTGTTAAAGAGGAGGTATGAAAAAGGCTGGCTGTACTGAACATTGATAAGTCACCAGGACCAGATCAGATGCATCCGAGGATACTGAAGGAAGTAAGGTGGAAATTGCAGAAGCACGAGCCATATGTTTCAATCCTCCTTAGATGCAGGGGTGCTGCCAGAGGACTAGTGAATGGCAAATGTTATACCCTGTTCAGAAGGCTAAGGATAAACCCAGCAACTACAGGCCAGTCAGTTTAACTTCGATGGTGGTAAAGCTTTTAGAAATGATAATCTGGGATAAAATTAAAAGTCACTTGGACAAATGTGGGCTAATTTGAGAAAGCCATCATGCATTTAAGGGCAAATTGTGTTTAACCAATTTGATTGAGTTTTTTGATGAGGCAACAGAAAGGGTTGATGAGGATAACCAAGAAGTGTTTGATAAGTGTCAGCAAAGTTGAAGCCCATGGTAAAAAGGGATAGTGGCAGCATGGATATGAAATTGGCCGAGTGACAGGAAACAGATTAGTGATGAACGGTTGTTTGTCGGTCTGGAGCAATGTATATGGTGGGCTTCCCCAGGGGTCGATTTTAGGACCCCTTGCTTTTCTTTGCAGACGACACAAAGCTGGGGGGTAAAGTGAGCTGTGAGGAGGATGCAAAGATGTGATTTTCTGAAGTTGGGTGAGTGGGCAAATGCATGGCAGATGCAGTATAACGTGGATAAATGTAAGGTTATCCACTTTGGTTGTAAAAACAGGAAGGCAGATTATCTGAATGATGATAGACTGGGAAAGGGGGAGATGCAACGAGACCTGGGTGTCCTTGTACACCAGTCGCTGAAAGCAAGCATTCAAGTGCAGCAAGCAATTAGGAAGGCGAATGGTATGTTGGCCTTCATAGCGAGAGGATTTGAGTACAGGAGCAAGGATGTCTTACTGCAGTTATACAGGGCCTTGGTGAGACTACATCAGGAGTATTGTGTGCAGTTTTGGTCTCCTTTATCTGAGGAAGGATGTTCTAGCCATGGAGGGAGTGCAAAGAAGATTTACTAGGCTGATTCCTGGGATGGCAGGATTGACATACGAGGAGAGATTGGGTCGACTAGGCCTATATTTACTAGAGTTTAGAAGAATGAGAGGAGATTTCATAGAAACCTATAAAATTCTAACAGGACTAGACAGGCTAGATGCAGGGAGGATGTTCCCGATGGCTGGGGAGTCCAGAACCAGGGGTCACAGTCTCAGGATACAGGGTATGCCATTTAGAAACGAGATGAGGAGAAATTTCTTCACCCAGAGGGTGGTGAACCTGTGGAACTCTCTACGCAGAAGGCAGAGGAGATCAAATCGTTAAATATATTCAGGAAGGAGATAGATATATTTCTTAATGCCAAAGGGATCAAGGAATATGGGGAAAAAGCGGGAACAGGATACTGAATTAGACGATCAGCCATGATCTTTTTTGAATGGCGGAGCAGGCCCGAAGGGCCGAATGGCCTACTCCTGCTCCTATTTTCTATGTTTCTATGTTTCTTGACCTGTATTAGTGACCTATACCTTGGTGTGCAGGGCACAAGTTCAAAATTTGCAGATGACACAAAACTTGGAAGTACTATGATTAGTGAGGACAATAGCGATAGACTTCAAGAGGATATAGGCTGATGGAATAGGCAGACACATGGCAGATGAAATTTAATGCAGAGAAGTGTGAAGTGATTCATTTTGGTAGGAGGAATGAGGACAGACAATATAACATAAATTCTGAAGGGCGTGCAGGAGCAGAGTGGCCTGTGGGTGTATGTCCACAAATCATTGAAGGTGGCAGGGCAGGTTGAGAAAGCAGTTAATAAAGCATAGGGGATCCTGGGCTTTACAAAATAGATGCATAGAGTACAAAGCAAGGAGGTTATGGTGAACCTTTATAAAGCAGTGGTTCAGCCTCAACTGGAGTAGTGTCCAGTTCTCGGTATCACACTTTAGAAGGATGTGAAGGTATTACAGAGGGTGCAGAAATGATTTACGAGAATGGTTCCAGGGATGAGGGATTTTATTTATGTGGATAGATTAGAGAGATGGGGCGGTTCTTCTTGGAGAAGAGAAGGTTGAGAGGAGATTTGACAGAGGTATTCAAAATCTTGAGGGGTCTAGACAGAGTAGATAGGGTGAAACTATTCTCAGTGGCAGAAGGGTCGAGAACCAGAGGACTCCAATTTAAGGTAAGTGGCAAAAGAACCAAAGGCCACGTAAGGAAAAATCTTTTTACGTGCCTGTGGTTAGGGTCTGGAATGCACTGCCTGGGAGTGTGGTGGAAGCAGATTTAAATCGGGGCTTTCAAAAGAGAATTGGCTAATTATCTGAAGAGAAAATATTTGTCGGGCTACAGGGAAAAGATGGGGGACTGGGACTAGCTGAGCTGCTATAGCAAAGAGCTGGCATGGACATAATGGGCCAAATGGACTCCTTCTGTACTGTAACCATTCTATGATATTAGTCCACTCAGAAATCTCAGAATTTCGATGCTATGAGGTTCAAACACTTATTTAGATAGTCCAAATTATCATAATTTTGGGTGGCACAGTGGTGCAGTGGTTAGCACCGCAGCCTCACAGCTCCAGTGGCCCAGGTTCGATTCTGAGTACTGCCTGTGTGGAGTTTGCAAGTTCTCCCTGTGACTGCGTGGGTTTTCGCCGGGTGCTCTGGTTTCCTCCCACAGCCAAAGACTTGCAGGTTGATAGGTAAATTGGCCATTGTAAATTGCCCCTAGTGTAGGTAGGGGGTAGGAGAATGGTGGGGATGTAGGATTAATGTAAGATTAGTATAAAGGGGTGGTTGATGGTCGGCACAGACTCGGTGGGCCAAAGGGCCTGTTTCAGTGCTGTATCTCTAAATAAATAAAAAAATAATTAATTTGAAAATAGGGAAATATAACCATATTGATCCAGTTCCACTGATAAAATTATGACCTAGCACTGGAAATAAAGCACCAAAGCCAAATTATCAACCCAATAACTGATGAGCAGAAAGGACTGGCTGTTGTGTTAAACAAGACAAAAATAGTGACCCTCACCAGCTTGTCTGCTGGTTTTAATTCAACTATTTAACTATTGTTACTGACATTAATTCAGCTCTCCTGCGTGGTTAAACTCTCTGTCAACACTGTTCTGAAAGTGGTCACTAGGAGGCAATCAAAAATCAGTCTCACCAACAGGCTTATTCCCTTCCCCTCCTTTTCCAAAGGCATGGCTTCCAACAAACACACCAGCTTCCTCTTAGTAACATACTGAAGTGAACATTACTCACAATCATCGGGAGTGGGAGCCGTGGCTGAACTTTCCTTTCCTAAAGGCACTACAAACTACTACTGGGCCCCAGCTGCCAGATGGGGAAAATGGGACGGTGGGGGTGTGGGGACTGGCAGGAAGAAAGGATTACAAACTCTGAGTAGGACTAGGTACTCAACAAGATATGCAATGAATCTGGGAAGCTGCCATTGAAAAGAACTCCTCTCAACTAGTTATATACAACATAAATTACATGGTGTTGAGGCAGAGAGTTTATTACAAGATAACCATAAAAAAAAGGAACAGAATATAAACAACATTCAACCAATAATCTTCTATCTGCCCAGTTACCTGCCTGAAATAAAGTTTGAAAATGCCGGAGGAGAAGAAAGCAGCAATCGAGAATGGCACCTAAAGAGCCTTGAATAAAAGTGTCAACAAAAGGCAGCTAGAAGCGGAGAAGGTTGAGAAAGGACAGTTATTCCATCTACAAAGTAATGAAGCAGGTTCACCTTGATACTGTCATCTCCAAAGTCATGAATATCATGAATTCTTTTTTGAGCGATAGAGCATATCGCCGATAAAGCTTCCTGCCTGGCCCATTAAAATGAAATACTTGCATTTATATAGCATCTTTCATGACTACTGGATGTCTCAAAGCAGCCAATTTGCACACAGCAAGCTCCCATAAACAGCAATACAATAATCTGTTTTTGTGATGTTAATTCAAGGATAAATATCGGCCAGGATACGGGGGATAACTCCCATACGCTTCTTCAAATAGTGCCATGGAATCTTTTACATCCACATGAGGGGGCAGACAGGGCTTCAGTTTAACGTCTCATCCAAAAGACAGCACATCCAACTGTGCAGCACACCCTCAGTACTGCACTGGAGTGTCAGGCTTGATTTCTGGGCTCAAGTCCTGCAGTGGGACTCAAATGTACAACCTTCTGACTCAGAGGCAAGAGTGCTACCAACTGAACCACAGCTGACACACTGCCAGCTCCCGACAGATCCAGAATGACATACACCAGCTGCTACCCTCAGATACTCCAATAGCATTTCTCCAATTCTGGCTTCTTGAGCATCCCCGATTTTAATTGTTCCATTATTGGTGGCCTTGTCTTCAGCTGTCAATGCCCTAAGCTCTGGAATTCCCTGCTTAAACTTCCCCACATCTTTTCCTCTCTTTCCTCTTTTAAACCCACCTCTTTAACTAAGCTTTTGGTCATCTTCAGCAATATCTTCTCACGTGACTCAATGTCAAATTTTGTTTGATGATGCTTCTGTGAAGCACCTTGGAATATTTTATGACATTAAAAAGGTGTTACAGAAATGGAAGTTGTTATTGTTGCCATTTCCAAGGGGAGCTGGCCAAGCACAGCATGTTGCAAGGGGCAAAGGCTTTGACCGAGTATACCAGCTCAGAATAAAATTCCACAACACACTGAACAACACAAAAATGGGCTCTACCTACATTAGATGCATTGAAAAGACATCTCAAGGACTAGCAATCACAAACAAAGTGCAATAGGTCTTCATAGACACCCAGCGTAAACGCAGCAGAAACTATTCAGAGCTTAAATTTTAAAAATAGATTTAAAAAATTGTGGTAGAAAACAGAATATAATGCTGGGACACAGGTCTGCTTACCATAGACTCTTCCTCTTGCTTGTATTGCTTTGTTACTACCATCCTAAAACACTATCCTCTGTAGTATACAGATCTGAAAGAGGTAATCCTGAGAGTGTGTAAAGAATACCTCATCATGATGATGTAAGACATCACATGTGAGACAGACTTGAAGATAGAAGCAGCTTGGCTTTGGAGGAGTCACTCAGATTAGTGTGAAGATGTACACAGTTATACAATAATAAATACAATTATGTTCTAACTACTCTAGACTACAGAATCTCTCCAAGCTGGACTAACAGTGGCAGCATACCAAACAAACATACAACCTGGTGATCAATTGATCGGTGAGATCAAGACCAATCGGGGTTCTTTAAATTCTTCTTCTGGGTGTTAAGAGGGCCGACCTGAAAAAAGTGCCAAAGCTCCAGACACAGAGAGTCAAGGAATTGGTGGTAGAATTCCAGTCCGGTGAGCACAGGCTTAGAAACGGAGAACCAAGCAAAGATCAAGGATCTGGTAAGCAACCCTGAAAGAGGGTTAAAAAAAAAAAATCCATCCCGAAGCACACTAGGCAGGCAGCCTAGTTAGCCTAGGCAGAAAGTCGTTAGCGAGGGCTGACAAGGTCGGTGCCATTACACATGGCGACCAGAGCGCAAAAAAAGCAGGCAATGAGGCTGCATATACTCGATTCTCTGCGAGAAAGAGAGTTAAAGGAGTATAGCAGTAATGCTATAATGGAGTTTAACAGTAATCCTTAATCTAGCAGTGAGATTTTAAAGGCAGAAACAGTGGCCACAGCAGAAATCAGCAGGGAGCTAAAAACGCGTGGGAAACTTCTGATACTGGAGGGAAGAGCACAAAGGGAAAGTAGAACAAATTGAAGCAATAGAGCTTAAATTCTGATGGAAGGACCAAATCAAGACACCAATAAACCCTGCCAGCGATGTGGCGCCAAAACTACCACAGGCTCAAACAGTCTCCTGCAAACAAAGCAGAGTGCTTCCACTTTAAGAAAATTGGGCATTTTGGTAAAATGTGCCAAACTAAAATATATACTTCCACAAGTGTAAAATAAAAAGTGTTCAAGAATAGAGTGGTTGACAAAGTTAGACAACACCCTTCAGAAGATCAAAACACTTGCCTGGTGAGATCAATGATCCGAATCAGGCTTTTTGGTCAAAGAGTCATTGAGTACAGAAACAGGCCCTTCGGCCCATCGTGTCTGTGACAGCCATCAAGCATCTATCTATTCTAATCCCATTTTCCAGCATTTGGCCCGTAGCCTTGTATGCTATGGCGTTTCAAGTGCTTATCTAAATACTTCTTAAATGTTGTGATGCTTCCTACCTCTACCACCTCTTCAGGCAGTGTGTTCCAGATTCCAACCACCCTCTGGGTGAAATAATTTTTCCTCAAATCCCCTCTAAACCTCCTGCCCCTTACCTTAAATCTATGCCCCCTGGTTATTGACCCCTCCACGAAGGGAAAAAGTTTCTTCCCATCTAATCTATCAATGCCCCTCATAATTTTGTATACCTCAATCATGTCCCCCCTCAGCCTTCTCTGTTCCAAGGAAAACAACCCTAGCCTTTTCAGTCTCTCTTCATAGCTAAAATGCTCCAGCCCAGGCAACATCCTCGTGAATCTCCTCTGCATCCTCTCCAGTGCTATCACATCCTTCCTATAGTGCGGTGACCAGAACTGTACACGGTACTCCAGCTGTGGCCTAACTAGCATTTTATACAGCTCCATCATAACCTCCCTGCTCTTATATTCTATGCCTCAGCTAATAAAGGCAAGTATCCCATCTGCCTTCCTAACCACCTTATCTCTACCTATGTTGCTGCCTTCAGTGAGCTATGGACAAATACACCAAGATCCCTCTAACCTTCAGTACTTCCTAGGGTCCTACCATCCATTGTATATTCCCTTGCCTTGTTAGTCCTCCAAAAATGCATCACCACACACTTCTCAGTTTTAAATTCCATTTGCCACTGCTCCACCCATCTATGTCGTCCTGGAATCTAAGGCGTTCCTCCTCACTATTTACATCACCAATTTTTGTGTCGTTCGCGAACCTACTGATCATACCTCCTATATTCACATCTAAATCATTAATGTACACTACAAACAGCAAGGATCCCAACACCGATCCCTGTGGTACACCACTGGTCACAGGTTTCCACTCGCAGAAACAACCCTCGACTATCACCCTCTGCCTCCTGCCACTAAGCCAATTTTGAATCCAATTTGCCAAATTGCCCCAGATCCCACGGGCTCTTACCTTCTTAACCAATCTCCCATGCGGGACCTTATTAAAAGCCTTACTGAAGTCCAGTCACCTCCTCGAAAAATTCAATCAAGTTGGTTAGACACGATCTCCCCCTGACAAAGTCATGCTGACTATCCCTGCCTCTCCAAGTGGAGATTAATCCTGTCCCTCAGAATTTTTTCCAATTGTTTCCCAACCACTGATGTTAGACTCACTGGCCTGTAATTACCTGGTTTATCCTTGCTACCCTTCTTGAATAATGGTACCACATTCACTGTCCTCCAGTCCTCTGGTACCTCTCCTGTGGCCAAAGAGGATTTGAAAATTTGTGTCAAAGCCCCTGCTATCTCCTCCCTTGCCTCACATAACAGCCCGGGATACATTTCATCTGGGAATGGGGATATATCCACTTTTAAGCCCGCTAAAACAGCTAATACTTCCTCCCTTTCAATACAGTAAAGTGTTGGAAGGTGTCATCAACAGTGCCATCAAGCGGCACTTGCTTAGCAATAACCTGCTCAGTGACACTCAGTTTGGGTTCCGCCAGGGCCACTCAGCTCCTGACCTCATTACAGCCTTGGTTCAAACATGGACAAAAGAGCTGAACTCAAGAAGTGAGGTGAGAGTGATTGCCCTTGACATCAAGGCAGAATTTGACCGAGTATGGCATCAAGGAGCCCTAGCAAAACTGAGGTCAATGGGAATCATGGGGAAAACCCTCCGCGAGCTGGAGTCACACATAGCGCAAAGGAAGATGGTTGTTGGAGGTCAACCATCTGAGCTCCAGGACATCACTGCAGGAGTTCCTCAGGGTAGTGTCCTGGGCCCAACCATCTCCAGCTGCTTCATCAATGACCTTCCTTCAATCATAAGGTCAGAAGTGGGGATGTTCGCTGATGATTGTACAATGTTCAGCACCATTCGTGACTCCTCAGATACTGAAGCAGTCCATGTAGAAATGCAGCAAGACCTGGACAATATCCAGGCTTGGACTGATAAGTGGCAAGTAACATTCGCGCCACACAAGTGCCAGGCAATGACTATCTCTAACAAGAGAGAATCTAACCATCTCCCCTTGACATTCAACAGCATTACCATTGCTGAATCCCCCACTATCAACATCCTAGGGGCTACCATTGACCAGAAACTGAACTGGAGTAGCCTTATATAAATACCGTGGCTACAAGAGCAGGTCAGAGGCTAGGAATCCTGAGGTGAGTAACTCACCTCCTGACTCCCCAAAGCCTGTCCACCATCTACAAGTCACAAGTCAGGAGTGTGATGGAATACTCTCCACTTGCCTGGATGGGTGCAGCTCCAACAACACTCAAGAAGCTCGACACCATCCAGGACAAAGCAGCCCGCTTGATTGGCACCCCATCTACAAACATTCACTCCCTCCACCACCAACGCACAGTGGCAGCAGTGTGTACCATCTACAAGATGCACTGCAGCAATGCACCAAGGCTCCTTCGACAGCACCGTCCAAACCCGCGACCTCTGCCAACTAGAAGGACAAGGGCAGCAAATACATGGGAACACCACCACCTGCAAGTTCCCCTCCAAGTCACACACCATCCTGACTTGGAACTATATCGCCGTTCCTTCACTGTCGCTGGGTCAAAATCCTGGAACTCCCTTCCTAACAGCACTGTGGGTATACCTACCCCAAATGGACTGCAGCGGTTCAAGAAGGCAGCTCACCACCACCTTCTCAAGGGCAATTAGGGATGGGCAATTAATGCTGGCCTGGCCAGCGTCACCCACATCCCATGAATTAATTTTAAAAAACATGTTCAAGGATATCACAAACCCCACCCTGATCTCTACACCGACATCGTCCTTCTCCATAGTGAACACAGATGAAAAGTAATCATTTAATACCTTACCCATGTCTTCCGGCTCCACACACAGATTGCCACTTTGGTCCCTCATGGGCCCTACTCTTTCCCTGGTTATCCTCTTGCCCTTAATATACTTATAAAACGCCTTAGGATTTTCCTTTATCTTCCCTGCCAGTGTTTTTTCATGTCCCCTCTTCGCTCTCCTAAATACTTTTTTTAAGTACACCCCTACACTTTCTATACTCCTCAAGGGCTTCCGCTCAGCACTCTGAATCTGCCATAAGCCTCCTTTTGGTTCCTGGTGCAATCCTCTATATCCCTCGACATCTCTGGTTCCCTGGACTTGTTGGTCCTACCCTTCACCTTAACGGGTATATGTTGGCTCTGAACTCTCTCAATTTCCTCTTTGAATGACTCCCACTGGTTTGAGGTAGACTTTCCTACAAGTAGCTGCTCCCAGTCCACTTTGGCCAGATCCTGTTTTATCATATTGAAATCGGCCTTCCCCCAATTCAGTACCTTTATTTCTGGTCCATCTTTGTCCTTTTCCATAACTACCTTAAATCTTAGAGTTCTGGTCACTATCCCCGAAATGATCCCCCACTGACACTTCTACCACTTGTCCAGCTTCATTCCCTAGGATTAGGTCCAGTACTGCCTCTTCTCTTGTCGGACTTTCTACGTACTGGCTCAAAAAGCTCTCCTGTATGCATTTTAAGAATTCCGCACCCTTTAAGCCTTTTGCACTAACACTATCCCAGTTGATAATAGGGAAGTTGAAATCCCCTACTATTATTACACCTCTCTGAGATTTGCCTACATATCTGCTCCTCTATCTCTCCCTGACTGTTTGGAGGTCTGTAGTACACTCCCAGAAAAGTGATTGCCCCCTTTTTGTTTTTAAGTTCTACCCATATGGCCTCATTTGAGGAACCTTCTAAGATATCATCCCTCCTTACTGCAGTAATTGACTCCTTGATCAACACTGCAATACCACCACCTCTTTTATCCCCTCCCGTGTCATGCCTGAAGATTCTATACCCTGGAATATTGAGCTGCCAGTCCTGTCTCTCCCTCAACCATGTCTCTGTGATAGCAATATCATAATCCCACGTGCTAATCAACGCCTTCAATTCATCTGCCTTACTAGTAAGACTCCTTGCATTAAAATAGATGCAATCCGGCCTTGCATTTTTCACTTCTGCCTTAACAGGTCAATATTTGCTCTGCCTTCCAGACTGACTCAGTTTCTCTTCTATATTTGGCTGTGCATCACCCCCTACTGTACCTCCACTCTGTATCCCATCCCCCTGCCAAATTAGTTTAAACACCACCCCTCCCAACAGCACTAGCAAGCCTCCCAGCAAGGATGTTGGTCCCGTTCCGGTTCAGGTGCAACCTGTCCAACTTGTACAAGTCCCACCTTTGCCAGAAACAGACCCAGTGATCCAGGAAACTAAAGCCCTCCCTCCTGCGCCATCTCCTCAGCCACGCATTCCTATACTCAGTAACACATGGCACCAGGAGTAATCCAGAGATTACAACCATTGAGGTCCAGCATTTTAATCTGCTACCTAGCTCCCTAAATTCTTGTTGCAGGACCTCATCCCTCTTTCTATCTATGTCATTGGTACCATGACCTCTGACTGTGCACCCTCCCCCTTCAGAATGTCCTGCAGCCGCTCTGTGACATCCTTGACAATAGCACCAGGGAGGCAACATACCATCCTGCAGTCACGTTTGCGGCCACAGAAACGCCTATGTGTACCCCTTACGATAGAATCCCCTATCACTATAGCTCTCCCACTCCTTTTCCTGCCCTCCTGTGCAGCTGAGCCACCCGTGGTGCCACAGACTTGGCTCTTGCTGCATTCCCCTGAGAAGCTATCTCCCGCAACAGTATCCAAATGGAAAATCTGTTAGAAAGGGAGATGGACTCAGGGGACTCCTGCACTACCTGCCTAGTTCTTCTACTCTGCCTGGTGGTCACCCATTCCCTTTCTGCCTGCAGTGTGACCACCTCCCTGTACGTGCTATCCACGATGTTCTCAGACTCGCGGATGTTCCACAATGTCCCCAGTCGCTGATCCAGATCCGAAACGCAGATTTCGAGTAGCTGCAGCCGGAGACACTTCCTGCACACATGTTCGCCCTGGACACTAGAAGTGTCCCTGACTTCCCACATTGCACAGGAGGAGCACTCCACGTTGACGAGCTGCCCTGCCATGATTTACCCTTAATTTATCCCCTTAAATTACCCAACAATTAGATTATTTACACTAGGGACCTTGATTCCCTTGATGTCAACAGACAGATCACGAATTTTAAACTCGACACCGAGCAAGTGTAATGGTCTTATCAGACAAAGAGAGCCGTGGTTATCAACATATTTTCTGCAACCAAGTAGAAGAGCTTGTATTGACCTTCATCTTATAGAGGAAATAGAAATTAAGCAACAAGAATCTGGCAGTCACTTCCAAGAGGAATTCCCAAAATTGTTAACTGGTCTATGCAGATTGAAGACCGAATATAGTGTTACTTTGCGAAAAGATGCTAAACTAGTAGGTCTTTTCATGCCTAGGAAGATTTTATACCCACGACTGAAGCAAGTCCAATATCAACTAGAAGACACAACCAGGTTAGAAGTCATGCCTCCTGTCACTGAGCCAACAGAGTAGTGTTCAAGAATGGTTCCAGTTCCAAAACCCAACAGTGATCTTCACATTTGTGTAGACTGAAGTTAGTAAGGCTGTGGCATGAGAAATCCATCCTCAGTGGACAAAAGCTTGGCAAAATTATCCAAAAGTACAGTGTCCATGAAGATTGACGTGAATAGTGGCTATTACAAGTTCCACTGGATAAGAAGTCAAGGTTATTGACAACCTTCATTATTCCGTTTGGAAGATTTTGTTTTAACTGCCTACCATTCAGTATCACATCAGCACCAGAAATATTCCAGAGAACCATGACGAATAGTCGACAGGGCCTCGAAGGTGTAATATGCCACATGGATGACAGCTTAGTTCATGAAGAGTCCACTGGAGAACATAACCTAAGGGTTGGAGCGATTTTGAATTGTCTGCAGGACGAAGGCCTGACACTTAAAGAGAAGTGTGAGTTTTCGAAAACATCCATTCGTTTTTTCAGACACATTGGCAGCAGTAGCGGCATAATCACAGATCCACAAAATTCGAGAGTCATTAGTGAATATCCAGTTCCTACTTCTGTCCATGATCTTCAACGGTTTCTTGGCAGGGTCAATCAGTTGGCAAAATTCCTACCTAATTTAGCCCAAGTTACTGAGCTTTTATGACAACCATTAAGGAAAGTTCAATCATGGTGCTGGGATGCACATCAGGCACAAGCATTTCAAAGGATTAAGGAGATGCCTATTGTGTCAGATATCTTAGCTCATTGCAACCCTTCACTTCCAACAACAATTGCGGCTAACACAAGAACAGTCAGATGGAAATCGAAGACCTGTCCATTATACTTCACAAGCATTGTCTGACACGGAGATAAGATACGCTGTGTTAGAGAAAGAAGCCCTCACAGTCACCTGGGCTTGTGAGAGGTTTTTGGACTATATTATAGGCTTAAAAGGTTGTTCTAGAGACAGACCACAAACGCCTAGTTTCCTTATTTGACGAAAAGGAACTTGCTAAGCTTCCTCCACGGATCTCCAGATTCCGGCTGAGACTAATGAGGTTTTTTTTATTCATTCGCGGGATGTGGGCATCGCTGGCTAGGCCAACATTTATCGTCCATCCCTAATTGGGAAGGTGGTGGTGAGCTTCCTTCTTGAATCGCTGCAGTCCATGTGAGGCAGATACACCCACAGTGCTGTTAGGAAGGGAGTTCCAGGATTTTGACCCAGCGACAGTGAAGGAACGGTGATATAGTTCCAAGTCAGGATGGTATGTGGCTTGGAGGGGAACTTGCCGATGGTGGTGCTCCCATACATATGCTGCTCGTCCTTCTAGTTGGTAAAGGTCACGGGTTTGGAAGGTGCTGTCCAAAGAGCCTTGCTGCGTGCTGTAGTGCATCTTGTAGATGGTACACACTGCTGCCACTGTGCGTCGGTGGTGGAGGGAGTGAATGTTGAAGGTGGTGGATGGGGTGCCAATCGGGCTGCTTTGTCCTGGATGGTGTCGAGCTTCTTGAGTGTTGTTGGAGCTGCACCCATCCAGGCAAGTGGAGACTATTCCATCACACTCCTGACTTGTGCATTGTAGATGGTGGACAGGCTTTGGGGAGTCAGGAGGTGAGTTACTCGCCTCAGGATTCCTAGCCTCTAACCTGCTCACGTAGCCACAGTATTTCTATGACTCCTCCAGTTCAGTTTCTGGTAACCTCCAAGATGTTGATAGTAGGGGATTCAGCGATCAAAATGCCATTGAATGTCAAGGGGAGATGGCTAGATTCTCTCTTGTTGCGATGGTCATTGCCTGGCACTTGTGTGGCATGAATGTTACTTGCCACTTATCAGCCCAAGCCTGGATATTGTCCAGGTCTTGTTGCATTTCTACACGGACTGCTTCAGTATCTGAGGAGTTGTGAATGGTACTGATCATTGTACAATGATCAATGAACATCCCCACTTCTAACCTTATGATTAAAGGAAGGTCATTGATGAAGCAGCTGAAGACTGTTGGGCCTAGGACACTATTGCAGGAGTTTCTCGGGGTAATGTCCTGCAGCTGAGATGATTGACCTCCAACAACCAGAACCATCTTCCCTTGTGCTATGTGTGACTCCAACCAGCGGAGAGTTTCCTCCCAGGTTCACGTACAAAACGCTATGTGTACAGGGCAAGCAACAAACAACAGCAGTCACATTGTCCAGAGTGATGGTTGGCCTTCCTACTCAACAGCATGTTAACTTTATTAACAAAACTGAGTCATATTCTCAGGTTAATGCATCACAGTGGCCGGCAAGTTCAAATAAACTCCAACAAATTTATAAAGTGCAGATGGAAGATGAATACTGCATATATATCCGCCAATATTGTAAGCAATGTTGGCCACAACACAGTCCCAGTGGCAACAAGATGAAAATCTTCTTCGAACACAGAAGACACTTAACTATTGTGGACAATTTTCTGGTATATGATGAGAGATTGGTGATTCCAGAGTCACTCCGAGTAGATATATAGGAGAAAATATGCCAGGGTCATATGGGCATAGCTAAATGTAGAGTACAGGCTCAGGCATCCAAGTGGTGGCCAAGAATAATCAAAGTATATTGAAGAAATGAATTCAAATTGTCACGTATGTACAGTTCACAAGCAGGATCAGAGAGAAACTCTTATCTCGACCCAACTCCCAACCAGATTGTGGGAACATTTGGCAATTATTTATCTTTGATAGAAAATCCTATCTAATTGTAGTGGATTACTTTTCAAAATGGATCGAGGTTAAACATATGTACACAACAAGTGAAGCAGTCATTCGAGTGTCACAAGAAATCTTTGCAACACATGGTATACCTGATCAGATACTGTCCGATAATGGACCACAATTTGCAAACAATTACTTCACACACTTTGTGGAAAACTGTGGATTTGTGCATATAACAAGTTCCCCCAAGTATCCACAATCAAATGAAGAAGTCAGAACTATTAAAGCACTGCCCTAAAGAAAAAGCAAGATTTTCAAACAGTACTTCTGAACAACAGAACTACTCCATTGTTATGCCGATTAGCAGCATCCGAAATGTTAATGGGAAGAAAACTTAGGATGCAGCTTCCAATTTTACCCAAGAAATTACTTCCAGGGATACAAATCCAGGATTATCAGAGTTCAAGACAGAGAAAAGTCTTACCGGAAGAAACAAACCCATAGTTATAACAGGAAATATCATACCAGGAACCGACCACAGTTGTCAGAAGGGCAAAAGGTATTGGTACAAGACCAAAAGAGAAAGGAGTAATTCTCCAGAGAGATCATATGAGAGAGACTTGAAGAGAGATGTAGCGTGGCTTTGGAGGAGATGCACAGGGTCAAGCAACTTGATAATACACCCAATTTCCCCCTCGTATGGAAAGTTACAGGCATTGACTAGGCATCTCCTTGCAGATATACCATTTGACATTCAAGTGTATGTGGAACTCCCCCATCTTATTCTAGGCATCATTAGTTGGTGGCACTCTCACCTTACAATCAGAAGGTTGCAGCTTCAACTCCCACTTCAGAGACAGACTGACATTTCAATGCAGTATTGAGGAAGCACTGCACTCTTGGTGGGGTCATCTTTTGGATAACATGTTAAACCGAGGCCCCATCTGCCCTCTCGGGTCAACATAAAAAGATCCCATGACACTACTTCGAAGAGGAGCAAGGGAGTTTTCCTTGGTGTCCTGGTCAGCATTCAATCCTCAACGGACGTCACAAACAAAAAAATAAATTATCTGGTCATTGCTGTTTGTGAAACCTTGCTGTGTGCACACTAGCTGCCATATTTCCTCCATCACAACAGCGACAACACCTTAAAAATACTACATTGGCTATAAAGTGCTTTGTGATGTCCTGAGGATGTGGAAGATGCTATATAAATGCAAGTCCATTTGCTACATTATTCATATTAGCTATCTACGAGTGTACTCCAAATCAAGGCAGATTAAAACAATGCACTTACTTTCACCTATCAGGATCTGTACTCAGCCTAAAGGCCCGCTACCCGACCCGAACACGACGGGACCCGACGACATGTGTCGGGTTCGGGTCGGGTCGGGCCGGGTCCAGGTCGGACACACACAGTATTAATTGGACTTGAAAGGTTGTCTAAAAAGATTAAGGTTGGAGCCACGACGTCAGTCATTGTTTGGTCACAAGTTAAACAGAAACCCATGGAGTATGTATCCAGACAAGTTGTCCCACACTGTACCAGTATCTGTATTGCTTAAAATAAACACAGCAATTGCTCAAAGGCTCAGAAAATATTATACATTACCTGGACTCCTGCTTTACAGGTTGAAATACTTGCTGCAAGTTTATCCAGTGAGCAGCTGAGATGCAGAGACCAGGAAGGTCCTGAGTGATTAATTATTATAAAATATACAGTATTTATATAAAAAAATATAAAATGATCACTGTCAGGACTCTAGTCTAGTACAGTACTGTATGTGTGTAGACATACATTTTGTATGTGTGTAGGGATACATTTTGGCCAGGACAGCAGAGAAAACTCCCATGCTCTTCTTTTAAATAATGCCCTGGGAATTTTTTACATCCACCTGAGGGGACAGACAAAGCCTTGGTTTAACAGCTCAACTGAAAGACAATGCCTCCGATAATGCAATGCTCCCTCAGTACTGCTCTGGAGAATCAGCTTGGATTGTGTCTTTGGCGTCAGACTTGATCACATAACCTCCTCACGCCAATCACCAGTGCAGGACACTGGAAAAAAAACTTAAAGGACATTTCTCAGCTAAAAGTTTCCTCTGTCATTTACACATTCCAATCTCATGAAGCCCAATATCAAATCATTAGCAGCACCCTCCCCTACTTTGCTAAAAGTTCACAGTCTATTTTACAACCCACTTTACCTACTAAGTTACCTATTACAGCTCTTGGTCAAAGACTCCTCAGTTTCATTATAAAGCGCTCGTTACAGATTTCTTTACATACACCCTATCCTCGCTATAAAGTTCTCTAATAGAAGTCCACTGAACCTTGGACACCATATTTTGTCTTTGAAAAAAAAAACTGCATTTATTTAACACCTTTCACATCCTCGGGACATCCCAAAACACTTTACAGTTAATGAAGTACTTTTGAAGTTTAGTAACTGTTACAATGTGGCAGCCAATTTGCAAACAGCAAGGCCCCACAAACATCAATGTAATGATGACCAGATAACCTGTTTTTGTGATGTTATTTGAGGGATAAATCTTGGCCAGGACACCAGGAATAAATCCTCTTCCAAATAGTGCCATGAGATCTTTTACACCTACCTGAGGGGGCAGGCAGAGCCTCAGTTTAACATCTCATCTGAAAGATGGCACCATCGAATGGCAAGGTCGCATATTATTCCAGGTTATGTACAACAGGCTCTTCATTTTAACATGCAAAATGCTCTGCTCTCACGTAGCACTTAGTAACCAACCTGTATCGTGTCAGCTTGACTCAGTTGATAACCTCCTAAATGAGAGGTGGGTGCTGGAAGTTTAAGTCTAACTCTAGTGGTGCACATGGTGCACCAGTGCAGTACTACTGAGTGTGTCCTGGACAACATGTATCCCTCAACATCGGAAACTGATGAAAGGTCATCAACCTAAAATGTTAACTGTTTCGCTCTCCATAGATAGACCAGCTGAATATTTCTAGCATTGTCTGTTTTATTTCTGGAACTGATTATTTGGTTATTTATCACATTGCTAGTTTTGGGACATTGCTATGTGCAAATTAGCTGCTGCATTTCCTACATCAAAACACTGACTACACTTCAGAAGTACTTCATTGGTTGTGAAGCATGTTTGAATGTCCTGAGCTAGTGAAAGGTGCTTTGTAAATGTAAGTCTGTCAACTTGGAGGGTAAAAAAATGGGTTCTAAAATAGGCAGAGTTAAAGGAATTTCTGACAGCCTAATCGCTGCAGTGCTACAGGGCAGCCACATATACCCCTGCTTTTAAGTATTACATTGCACAGTTCAAATAAACAGTAGCTGTTCTATTTGTTGACAAAGCAATCAAACAGATTGGGAAGATGGGAGTCACATGAATGCTGGGAATAGCAATACTAATTACTGTGAACAGATTGTCTAAGAACCCATCCTGACTTACACATTACAGCCCTTTCATCATCAGTAACAAATAGGCCTGTACAGAATGCCCCCAGGATGTTAAAAAGCCACAACACATCAAGACTTGTGTCGCTAGACTCTCACTTTAAAAACGGGACTCTACAATATTGCTTCTGTGTGGTTTTCCAGTACTACAGGATGGAGCAGAGGAGAAAATATCTATTAAAATGGGTGTCTAAGATGCAAAATAAAAAAGCTTCTATTGATTAGTGCCTTTCATAACTTTAAAATGTTACTATTTTATAAAGTGTTACGACCAGGTGAGGAAGGGGTCTCCAGCTCCCCTCTCACTCCTTCTCTGATTTGGCCAGAACAGGGTTTATCTTTTAAAACAAAATGATTTTAGCTTACCACCTCAGTGAGTCCTTACTCACTGCGCTCTAATTACAATTGCAAATGAACCAGACAGGGTTTCTTGGGTTTAAACAAGAAAGATGCATGTTTATTAAACTTATCACTCTAACCCAGTTAAAATCACTAAAATACGTGATGCATCCACACTCATGCACACGAGAGACACTCACACATACAAATAGATACTGAGGGGAAGAAAGAATTCGGAGCTTGAAGTAGAGCTGGCTATAAATGGAATACAGATACTGTCTTTGATTGAAGTTAAAGTCTGGGAGTCCTTGCTGGGGCCACGTGCATAATTTCAGGCTTGCTTCTCGGATACCAAAAAGCTGAAGGTAGGTTTCAACTGTTTCCTTGGTGGTTACCTGCAAAGTTCTGTAGTCTTGAGGTGCCACCGTGGTTTCCCTGGGACTTTGCTGGAGAGGCATAGAGAGAGAGATAGAGGGAGCAAGAGAGAGACAACTAGAGAGAGAGAGAGAGAGAGAGAGAGAGAGAGAGAGAGAGAGACAAGAGAGAGCAAGAGACAACGAGAGAGAGAGAGAGAGAAAGAGAAAGAGAAAAAGAGAGAGAGAGAGAGAGAGAGACACACACACACACACACTTCTCCCTGCCAGTCCAGTTGCAGTCTTTTGAGGTACAATTCAAAAAACCTCAGTGTTACCAGCAGGTATGTCATGTGACCATCTCTGTTTGAAACAGCAACTTTGAGAAGAGTGTTTGAACTTCAGAGTCCATTCAACATACTCTGTGGGGGGTGGAGTTTGGCTCTTACAAAGTCAAAGGTGTGTCAATGTCTTTTGATTACGCCTATTGGCAAAACCAATCTCGATAATTGTTTCAGTTAGACTGATTAATTTCCTCTGTCTCTCAGCCAGTCCTCGTCTTCTCAGAACACAAATGTCCGGCCATGTTTTAACTGCTCAGTTCTGCTTTTTCAAGTTATTTGCAATGTCCAGTAGAAGTTTCAAGCAGTGTCCCACATGACGAAATTAATGTGTTTCCACTTGGCAGGTGTGGTATCTGTCAGTGGTTGAGAGATAAATATTGGTCAGGACACCAACTGGGGAGAACACTTCTGCTCTTCTTCAAAATAATGCCTTGTGTTTTTAGGCCCAGAATCAGCCCTGTGTGGAATTTGAACCTGGGGCCCAGTTACGCTAATTTAGGTGGCACCTGCCCAGCCTCCACAGGACAGCTCGTCCAATTGAAAAAATTAATGGACCATCTGGGAGGGTCCCAGAGGGAATGGAGTGGCAACAGGTAGAGAGCTTATCGCGAGTGACGAGTTGGGGAAAGCACTCCTATTCCTCCTGGCTTCACAGCAAAGATTACTGTAAGATTTTTTTAAATTTTATATTTCACTGGCAGCAAATGAAGAATCCAAAGCAGAGTAACCCAGCACATCCTCTTGCCAACCAATTTTGGTGACAAGACCTGAAGCAGGCATTAGGTCTCTTCATTTGCATCTGCAAAGGGGCCCAACACCTGTCTTAGATGGCCTCCCAGAATGCCTGCAAAGCTACCTACACCAATATGGCGGTGTTGGTTGTAATGAGTTCTTTACGTTGTCTGATGCAACATAAATGGAGATGTGTGGAGTCCAGTTATGGTGAAGATCTCAAACAGGCTTATTAATAACCAAGTTATATACAGTACAGAGCAAACTATTTACAGAACCTTCATCTGGGTGATACAGTTACAGAGTGACTCTGGCTTCAAGTCACATGACTACATCCTGGTACTTAGCTCATTAGCATACTGAAATCTTAAAAGGACATAATTCTTAAGGCAATCATACAACTTCCCCTTTCTTTCCAAAGATAGGTCTGGTATGCTACAAGTACTAAAATACAAAATTCTTATCAAAATTAGTTATACAAGATAGAGATTGTAAAATTTACAGGTATAGAAGCTTAAGAGTTCATATATCCTTTCGGTGGTTTGACAACTCTTCCGGATCTGGTTATGGTATAACCTTCAGGGGATGTGGATTTCACCCTTGGCTGTTTTTGGTTTACTGATGTGTTGTCAATGTGGTGGTTGTTGTCCTGTTGTTCCATCACATCCTCATCATCGGAGTGTGTTCTTTCTCATTGTTGGGTGTATGACCCAGAACTTTTGTCCTACGTGTAGTTGAGCTAGTTCGCCCCTGCGTGTTGGTTATGCACAATCTTCATTCTCCCCTGTTTGTCAAGCAGTGTCTCCTGCATCTTGGAGAATTTGGACAAATGATGTCGTAGCAGAGACATCTGCATTTGTCTGCCAAACATGATCTCTGCTGGTGATGGTAAGCCCATATTCATAGGTCTAGCTCTGAGGTGTAACATGGCAACACGAAAATCTTGTTTAGTTGTCCTACACTTCAGGATAAGTGCTCTGACTGTGCGAACCATTCACTCAGCAAGACCATCAGATCTAAGACAACATGGTGAGGATGTCACATGGTTTACGCCCCAACTGGCGCACGTATCCTGAAAGCTTTGCCCATATACTGTGGCCCATTGTCAGAAATGATTTCTTCAGGTGCACTGAATATAGTACTCAATGTGTCTGCAACGACCGCCTTTGAAGTGTCTTTTACCTGTCTGACAATTGGAAAAATAAATCAGTGACTAAGATAAAGTCACCGCCATTAACGGAAAATAGATCAGTGGCGATTTTGGACCAAGGGACTGACGGAGTCTTGTGAGGGTGTAGAGGTTCTTTGCATTGTTGTGGCTGCTGGTTCTGGCATGCCTCACATATCCCCACTAACTTTTCGATGTCATCGCTGATCCCTGGCCAATAAACAGTGTCTCATGCCAATCATCTCATTCACTCTATGCCCATATGGCCTTGGTGAAGTTGTAACAAGATGTCCTGTCAGAGAGCTTTTGGCACAATCACTTGTTTTCCCTTGAAGGCGCACATCTCCAGATACTGAGTTCATTTCTATAAAGCCAAAAGCATCTGAGGGTTTCTGGCACCTCTTTTACTGTGTCAGGGCAACCTTCCATGATGACTCGCCACAGTGCCTTCAGTTGTGGGTCATTGGCTATTTCTGATTGTTGTTGGTCACATTTCTGCTGACCAAAATGTAGTAAAATCGATTCTGAGTACATTTTCCACATCGAAGTCTACTTGTTGGTCCAGAGGAACTTCTTGATTCTTGCTCGGGTTTGGCAATCTGCTCAGCATATCCGAGGTACCTGGTTTTTAGCAGACGTCAAAGTCATATCCCTGGATTTTCACTAAGAGCCGCTGTAGTCGAGGTGGTGCACTTGTCAATGGTTTGCACCATATCATTTCCAGTGGTTTGTGGTCGATTTCCACCATGAACTGCTGACTGAACAGGTAGGTGTGGAACCTCGTGATCCCAAACACCGGGGCAAGTGTTTCATGGTCATTGTTTAAGTAACTGAATTGTGTTGAGGATAAACATTTGGAGCCGAATGCCATTGGTTTGCCATCCTGCAGGATGCATATTCCAAGCCCTGTGAGGCGCGACTTCCAGAACTGTCTTCTTCCTTGCATCATAGTACTGCAGGGTACAAGGTATCTGCTAACAATGATTGTTTGAGAGACTCAAACATATGTTGCTGAAACAGATCCTGACTGACAGATAAGCTGAACGGTAGTCTCGGCAAGCAATATCTTCCAAATGGTGTTCTGAAGGTGGTGAGTTGTTGAGATTCCTTAGCTAGGTGTACTGACCAATATCCATGTTTAGCATCCAACTTGGAGGAAAAGAATTTGTCTCCTGTGAACTTGGGATTCAATTCCTCTAATGTCAGAAACATGTGAGGGCATCTCTTTAGGGGGGGGGGGGAGATTTGAACACCTTGGATCTAGACATACTCTGATAGCTCCATCCTTCTTCAGTACGCACGTAATTAAGCTGCACCAGTCTGTGTGATGATGCTGACGATGGTTGATGCCTTTGCGTTCCATGTCATATAACTCGCGCTAAAGCTTTTCTTGTATGTGCACGCTGCACTTTCTGGGAGGGTCAATTCACAGAATTGCATCCTCTGAGGTACAGTACAGAATCGCCTTTGAAATCTCCTATGGTATCAAATGGGTCCGGTTGCATTTGTTGCAGCTCGTGGACCGACACGATGCAGGTACCCTTGGTCTCTTCTGCAGTAATGGGTACCTTGGGGATCTCGTGGATAGTTACAATGCTGAGGTCCTTACACGCTGGTAGTCCTGCCACTGCTGGTCCGCTCGTGTCTACCAGGTGAAATATTTGTGGTTTCCATGCCGATTTGCCATAGCTGCATTGCACTGTCAGTGTGCCACTGCAGGGGATGGGTGATCCATTGTATGCAGATAACTTTGCAGTTGTATCATTGATTTCCAATGACTCCTATACATATCCTTCAGGATTCAGACTGGTAGGATATTTGCACTAGCTTCGATGTCAATCTTAACCCGTGTGTTTGCCAACTTTCTTTAGGAACATATCAATGGTAGCAAAAGCTTCCAATTTTTTGACTTCACTTCAGCAACACAAGAGGCTGAATTTTACCCTGCCCCAACGGGTCGGATGGGGGCATGGGGGCAGCGTAAAATTGAGCGGGAAGCTCCAGGAGACCTACCCGCCCCGCTCCCGCCTCTGGTGAATTTTACGGCAGCCGGGTGGGGGAGGGAAAAGGCCCACCTGCCCAAGGCCAATCAAGGCCCTTAAGTGGCCACTTAACAGCCACTTAAGGGCCCTCGTCCGCCTCCACGGGTATTTTACCCATGGCAAGCAAGTGTGCTGGGGATGTGAAAGGCCACCCAGCAATAGCTGCCAGCCTTTCCGCACCCTGGGGGGGTGGGGGGGGCATAGCAGTCGGGCACAGGGTGCCGAATTAAGGGCCGCCCCGCCTCCCAACCCACTCCCGGGACCCACGATGCAACTTTTATGTCGGTGGCGAATTCCCGTCCGCATAAGGTAAAATCCAGCCCAACGTGTCAGGTTCACAATGTGAAACACCTGTTCGTCTTATGGCTGAGAATTGCTCCGCTCCGAGTCTTGTCTCGGGTCTATTTCACTGCAGTCTTCCTGTATCAGCTTGCGTTTATGCAGGTCTCTGGACCTCTCCTTGCTTCTGTTGCTGCGCCTGTCTTCTGTTTGCGTCCTACTGTGACTTCTGGCTGCATCTTTGGAGGCAGACTTCTTGCATTGCCAGCCCAGTGTCCTTTTGCAGCACACATCTTAAAATGCAGGACAACTTTGCAGTGAGTGATACAAACCACACTTACCACACAGCTTGCTTGTTTTATGCGACCTGGTTATCTTGCCGATCCTGTTGTCTGCACCTAGTGCTTGTAGATGCTATTGTACAGCTACAATGGATTCATATTTACTGCAATCTTCAAGCAACGCATCAATGAGGTCTTTTTGAAACACTTCAATGGGTGTTGAGACAATCACCAGTTCTATTAGACGCTCCGACAGCTCAGTTTCTGAGATATCGCATTCGTTGCCCTTACTATGACATCTACTGAGGAACTGATCTATTGTTTCCTGTGGCTGTTGCCAGGAGGACATCAATTCCAGATGGTGAATTCTAAAAATCACTCTTAACTGGAGCTTATCTTCTAGCACTTTCCATGTCTTTGTGGGATCTTTCTCGTCCTCTTCAGATAAGCCAGAGGGATTGATTCTCTGTAACCCCTCATTTACAACTGCTATTATTTTTACAGCCTGCTTCTCTGGCTCTACAATCACCTGGTCCGTGCAGCATAACTGGATTTTTTGTTTAAAAAAAGATTTAAATCGGATAGGATATCAATGGCCTTCCAGTTCATCCTGGGAAATTTAGTATCCTTCTTTCTGCTGTTCTTTTGTTTTCTGCTCTATATTTAACTTTGTTCTATTGTCTCTGCACTGCTTCCCCTTTAAGAAATTCTCAGTTATCTCGACTAGCTGCTTGGATGGAGAGGAGCAGGTGTTTGAAAGTGTTCCGTGTTTATCTTGCTTGCAGCATTTATGCTGGTTTGTTTACACAGCTATTCAATAAGCAGCTTTTGCTTTTTTTTTTAAATAAAAAAAAGAGTTTGTTCATGTTCTTCGACCTCCAGTGGTTTACTGATTTTTTTAGCTGTGGTTGCATGAATGGAGACTATTCTTCACACTTGAGTGGTTTAATGATTTTTTTAAAATTTTGGATGGAGACTCTGCAGTGATCGGGGTTTTCCCACGCTTTTTGCTGTCGGACACCTCCTGAAATGGTGCCGACCTCGATCAGCCTCAGAAAGAAATTGGACCTTCCTTTTTTTTTTAAAATGGAGCCTTTGAAAAAAAAAGCAACTTTTTAAGCACTTCAAAGCTTTTTTCTTTAAAACTAGGATTCCTCGACCATCGGCACAATGACTCACCCGATCGCAGGAATTAACTTGCAGCCTATTGTTCTGTGCTCTGTCTTCTGCAACTGGAGATAGGTTCTTTCTTCTTTCCACTTTTGAGCAAGTATTTCTTTTGAACTTTCTCGCTTTTGGCTGTAGGAACAGTCGTTTGCAGAGCTGTCTTACCTGTGGTCTTCAAGCTTAGATCTTGTGCTTTCACCACAGCTGCCACCATGTAATGAGTTCTTTATGTTGTCTGATGCAACATAAATGAGATATGTGGAGTCCAATTGTATTGAAGATCTCAAACAGGTTTATTAACAGCTAAACTATTATATACAGTACAGATCAAACTATTTACAGAACCTTCATCTGGGTGTTACAGTTGCAGAGTGACTCTGGCTTTGAGTCACATGACTACATCCTGGTACTTAGCTCATTAGCATATTGAGATCTTAAAGGGACATCATTCTTAAGGCAGTCATATAACATTGGTAATATAGGTGCTGATCAGACATCACACCCAGAAATTGGTTCTTTTCTCCCTCATTTTCCATTGGGAAAATAGGGACGAGAACCAATTACTACCCTCTTTTCCAGTCACTGGAGCAGGATCGGCTGGAATTGATAAGAGATTAAAACGTTATTCAGCAGGCCTATAGGTCCAGCTAGATACTACTGTGCATCTACAACAAATTCTAAGAAACACCCTTCTGCCATTATTTTCTCATTTCAAGGCTTTTGTGAAAGGAAGTGTGATGTCAGTTAGTCGTTCAGCTAAGAGCCCAGAGTTCGCCTTGAATTCTTAATTCATAGAATCATCATTCTTACCGCAGAAACTTTGAAATGAGAAAATAATTAAAAAGAGATTGTAAAACTGAGTAGGGAAATCACTTAAAAATAAAACAATTTTTAAACTGATTTCCACCGAAATTCTTGGTTTCTTTTTTAAGGATGGTGAATCACAAATTTCAAAAAGGAATTTGAAACTTTTTTTTCCAATATATAAAAAAGGGATGTATATTTTCTTTAGGTATTGCTATGTAGATGATACTCTTTATACTGCAGCAATCAATCTTTTATTCCTCGTTATATGTGAAGCAATGACAGCAGTGAACTGACAGTTATTACACAGAGAGTCCCTGAAGACGGTGGTCATTAATCAAATGTTGACTCAGGTCCCACACACCAAGGCACTGTTCACTAAAGCCAAGATCGCAATAGTTTCCTCCGGCATAATCCAAAGGTTCTCACTATCCCACTATCTAATATTCCATAGATCCATTGTTGGATTTACCATATATGGACATGACAGAAACGAAGTCTCAAATATATGCTTTGGCTTAATTTGCCGAAATAATTAGCTTTGATAATACACAAAGTCATCCTGTGGACAACAGAACACAAATTCCTATGTCAAACAGAAGTGATACTTGGAATGAGGCAACTTAACTTTCAGAAGACACTGCTAAACATGGATTATATCCTCAACACTGAAGTGTATTACAGGTTTTGAATGGTTACTGTACATATTCTGTCAGAGCCAGCATCACTCACCACTCCTCTCATGACTGGGCCTCACCTTCCCAAGGATCTGACGTGCACTTATTTCTGTCCAACATCTCAATAAATACTAGCATGAACCAAGGATCATGACAGAGAGCCATTGCTATTACAGACCAACTACCACATTAAAGATCCTTTCTTTACAGAAGGGGAACTGGAAACACCGTCAACCAAAAGGAGGCACTTGCCTCAAAGCAATAAGTTTGTCAAAACAAGATTAAATTAACAAATATACAATTAGATTATATATTTCCATACATTCCATGGTACGTGAAAATAAAATGAAACTCGCTTTCTCTATTAAGTATCATAACATAAAACAGTAGACCGTTCAGAGTTAACTCTTCAAGTCTAATCTAGCCATCTCAAGCTTTTGGACACATATTTTTGGGTAGTTAGATATCAAATCCACAAGCACTCTGACTGAGACTATGGCGGAAGTTTACACCCACACAAAGAGTGGGATGGTGGCCGGGGTGCGTAAAATGGGGTGGGAGACTTGGGGAGCCCTTCCCGCCACCATTTTACATGCGGTGGCGGCAGCGTAAAACGGCCCACCCCAGGCCAACTAAAACCCTTAAGTAGTTAGTTAACAGCCACTTGGGCGGCACAGTGGCGCAGTGCTTAGCACCGCAGACTCGCAGCTCCAGCGACCCGGGTTCAATTCTGGGGACTGCCTGTGTGGAGTTTGCAAGTTCTCCCTGTGTCTGCGTGGGTTTCCTCCGGGTGCTCTGGTTTCCTCCCACATGCCAAAAGACTTGCAGGTTGATAGGTAAATTGGCCATTATAAATTGCCCCTAGTATAGGTAGATGGTAGGGAAATATAGGGACAGGTGGGGATGTGGTAGGAATATGGAATTAATGTAGGATTAGTATAAATGGGTGGTTGATGGTCGGCACAGACTCAGTGGGCCGAAGGGCCTGTTTCAGTGCTGTATCTCTAAACTAAAAACTAAACTTAAGGGCCTCCGCCTACCGCCACGGGGATTTTTAGCCCACGCCCAAGAAAAGTAGGCAGCTTTCTGACAGCCTGCGGGGGGCGGGCCTCCTGGTCAGGCACCTTGTGCCCAAAGGGCTACCCCCGATGCCCCAACCAACCCCAACACCCAACATGCCACACCCCCCATCCCATTGACCCCCCCCTGCCTCGCCGGGGCCCGTCCAATTGCCCCAGCAAAGCCCCAAAAACTTACCCGTTCTCCAGGGCTCTTCGACATCTTCAGTCTTCAACTGGGTTCCTGTCCCAGCAGTGGCCACCGCTCCCGGTGATTGGCCAGCAGCTCCATTAAGGGCCTGGGGACCGTAAAGTGCAGTTGGGATCCCCAGGCCAGGCAGCGGCGGGATTGCCACCAACTTTCCAGTCGGTGGACGGCTCCCATCCGACGAGGGTAAAATTCCAGCATCTCTCTCTGTGATGTCACAGAGGGTTTCAATCAAGGACCTGTCATTTTCTTGTAAAGGACTCAAGTAGTCATCAACCTGGGTTGAGAGTCTACACTTTGATATGGAACCAAAAGAGTTCCAATAGTCTTCCTGGGTGTACACCTTTTGAGCAAATTGAATAGAACAATCCCTAGCCAATCGGATATCACAGTGGTATGCCTGTGGGATAATAGAACCATCTCTGGAGATACCATGAGGTGTTTCTGATGTCAGTAACAGTACTCTCGGAATTATTAGCTAATTAATGCTTAAAATCACCATTGCTCGGTTTCAACAAGCTCATACCTTGAAAACCTAACAGACAACACATCCTCAAGGCTTTCTTCTGTAGAAGACTATGGTGTGCAGCCATGGGAGTTAACCTCTAATGCACTGAATTCGGCATTACAACAATGAAAGTTTTTTTTAAAAATTCAACGTAGGCAAAAATCCAGTTGGCTAAAAGGAGGCTAATGGGCGAACTAATAGTGAAATGGAAAAAAAAAAGATACTTGGGAAGAAATGCTATTAATGATATTGCAGAAAGGGCATGGAATGGGGGAAGACAAAAAGAAAACACAGCCATCTTTGCTCATAAAATGTTAAGAGCAGCCTGGATAGGCTAAATAACCTATTCCTGTTCCTACAACATGGTCAGGATATCTTTTCTCCACATCTGTTGATTATGTGTCATTAAATATAGTGAAATATTATAGAGCTTCTTTTTCAATTTTAATAAGCAAATCAAACCAAATCTTAAGACTAAAAGCACTAATATAATGGTGTCATCTATCATTTAGGACTATGGGGTTGGGTCGGGGGTGATGGGGAAGCTATTCCTATTTCCCATTTTTAAAAAAAAAGTTACAGCACTGATGGTGGTGTAAGATTTAAAACTGAGGTGAATGGGAAGAAGTTGTATTCAGCCTCATGCACAGTGCAATATCACCTCGGGTCAGGTGCCAATTCAAATGCTTGGATAGCCTCTCACATTTAGTCTAACTGAGTTGTTAAGGAAATCAGGTCAAGAACAGGTAGACATCAAGTTGTCTAACACAAGTCAAAGGTGGCAATTTGATGACATAGCAGCACCACACCGTTACAAGTGGTGTTTGTTATAAAATGTGTTGTTGCCTCAGGTTGATTGCAAACGTTTTAACACTGCTGCAGTGAAATAAAATTAGCTTATTTCTCATCACTGCTTATGCACACCGCCTAGTGGCCAAACATTTGAGGAGGCCCAGTAGTGAACCAGAACAGACTGTATGCCTGCTCTTTTATACCATATTTAAAACTTACTTTTCATGCATCTTCGGAAAGTGTATAAAATTAGTGCAAATCTTTGAAAAGACAGAAGTAAATTTAAGAGTAGAGGAATACGAGTGCTAAAATCTCTCAGCAGCTGTTTGGAAACAAAAGAATAACTTGCATTAATAGAGCATCTTTCACAACCTCAGGATGTCCCAAAGTGCTTTGCAATCAATGAAGTACTTTTGAAGTGTAGTCACTGTTGTAATATGGGAAAGAAATACGAACATACGAAGTAGGAGAAGTAGGCCATTCAGCCCCTCTAGCCTGCTCCGCCATTCAATAAAGATCATGACTCATCTGTTTGTGTCTCTTGAATTTCACATTCCCATCTACCCTGATAACCTTTGATTCTTGTTCGGCAAGGGAATCTATCTATTCCTGCCTTAAAAATATTCAATGACCCCGCCTCCATCATCTCCTGAGGCAGCGAGTTCCAAAGACGTACAACCCTCAGAAAAAAATTCTCCTCATTTCGGTCCTAAAAGGACGACCCCTAATTTTAAAACAGCGCCCCCTAGTTCTGGTCTCCCCCACAAAAGGAAACATCCTTTTCACATCCACCTTGTCAAGGCCGTTCAGGATCTTATATACTTCAATCAAGTCTCCCCTCACTCTTCTCAACTCCAGTGAAAACAAGCCCAGTTTGTCCAACCTTTCCTCATAAGACAACCCACTCATTCCAGGTATCAATCTAGTAAACCTCCTCTGAACCGCCTCCAACGCAGTCACATCCTTCCTTAAATAAGGAGACCAAAACTGCACACAGTATTCGAAATGTGGTCTCACCAATGCCCTGTATAACTGAAGCATAACATCCTTACTTTTATTTTCAGTTCCTCTCGTAATAAAGGATAGCATTCCATTAGCCTTCTTTATTAATTGCTGTACCTGCATACTAACGTTTTGTGACTCATACACTAGAACACCTAGATCCCTCTGCAGCTCCAAGTTCTGCAGTTGCTCTCCATTTAAGTAATACTCTGTTCTTTTATTCTTCCTGCCAAAGTGAACAACTTCACATTTTCCCACATCATACAACCTCATGTCCTCTTCACAACTTACTTTCCTACTTATCTTTGTGTCATCTGCAAATTTAGCTACCATGCCATCGCTCCCCTCATCTAAGTCATTGATATTAATTGTAAAAGGTTAAGGCCCCAGCAGAGACCCCTGCAGGGCTCTCCTGGTCACATCCTGCCAATTAGAAAAGGACCCTTTTTATGCATGCCTAAACCAAGACAATATGAGCTGTTTTAATTTTGATATCAATATTACAAAATACATTTTATTGCTTCTTGATGCAAGCATGTGCCTTGCTTTACTTTGGGCTGCATTTAAACATTCATTTTCTTTAAAAGCATATATGTGGAAGTTAAACTCTTCTGAATAGAATGTTGATGAGCAGGGACGGGTGAAGGGAGAATGCAAGTTATTCCATCTATAGGTCAGACAGCCCTACAGTAAGAAATAAAGCAGAAATGAAATACTGGGGGTGCTGGAAGCCTGAAATATAAACAGAAAATGCAGGGAACAAACAGTCAGGTTCGGCAGAGAGTGAAACCAGTTCTGAAAATACATCAACTTGAAATGTTAACTCGGCTTCTCTCTCCACAGATGCTGCCTGATCTACGCTAAGAAATGTTGAACAAAAATTGAAACTACTCCGCAGAAATAATCAGCAAATCAGCCAGAGCCTGTGGAGAGGAGTTGGAGATTTAAAAGCAAGTCCAGGCCAGGAAAAATTGTGGGGTGGGGGGGGGAGGGGAAAAAAATATTGGTTGTTCAAAGACCAGGGATATATTACTCGTTGTAGGCCTTCTTCATTCAATGAATCCCATTCAATTCCACATACAGTACAAGAAAACTGACATCATCACGAAAGCACATCAGAGACACTATCCCTTCAAGAACTGGTCTTGCATTAAGCGCACCTTCCAATCCTGCACAGACAGCTTCATTATCAAATGCATTTCACTTAAACCAGCAGAGAAACACAAATATAACAACTTACAGATATAAATAAGTAATTCTAAGTAATACCAGATCCTAAACAAAACAGAAGGTTTGAAGGAAGTGAGTTTCCTGTATGCAGCTGAACAACATTTTCAGAATGACAAACACCAAAGCTCTGGTATGTAATCCCATGCTTTTATTACTTCTGGACTCAACCAATCCAACTGTCTCCTGGCTGGCCTCCCAACTTTCACCCTTCATAAATTTCAGATCATTCAAAACTGTGCAGCCTACGCCCGAACTTGCACCAAGCATCATTCACCTATCATCCCTGTGCTCTGTGACTGACACTGGCTCCCAGTCCAGCAACAACTCAAAAGTAAAATTCTCATCCTAGTGTTCAAATCCCCCCCATGGTCCTCTCCCTCCCTATCTCCATGGTCTTCTCCAGCCCTACAACCCTCCACGAAATCTGCATTCCTCCAATTCTGGCCTCTTGCACATCCCCGTTTTCCTTCACACTGGCAGCTGTATCTTCAGGTGCCTAGGCCTCAAGCTCTGCAATTCCCTCCCTAAACCTCTGCTTCCTCTTTTAAGATGCTCCTTAACACCTACCTCTTTAACCAAGCTTTTGTTCATCTGTCCCAATATCTCTTCAGATGGCTGGGGGTAAAATTTTGCCTGATAATGCTCCCGTGAAGCACCTTGGGACGTTTTACTCTGTTAGAGTCGCTTTGTGATGCAAGTTGTAATCTCACACTCATTCATTCAAATCCCTCATACAATTATGATGATACAAAATTGTACAGAATTTGTCAGTCGGATGTTGAGGTTTTAACTCCCAGACCAACCTGGAGCACTCATCGCCTTGGAGTCTGTTTAATGCAATAGCTCTGCTGAAAAGGTAGCTGTCCTGCAGAGAGGAGGATAGAAACTGTTGTATGTCCGATACGGTAATCATTCGGATTAGACTGGTCTCCAGCTCTTCCCTTGCATTTTCTGATTAGTAATCCTGGCATGGACTTGATGGGCCAAATGGCCTCCTTCTGTGCCATAAATGACGATGACTTTAATGGAGTAATGAAGAGGCATCTACTAGTTTATTTATCTTTGCTTCAGTAGTTTTATCTCAGGTTCTATAATAGATAAACAAGTTACTAACTTTTGATTTAGTTATTTAGGCTCTTAAAAAGGTTGCTATGCCTAACCATATTTCTTCTTATTTTCTACTTCCCCATGGCCATCCTTCAAGCTCTGCTTTTCCAGAATTGCAATCTGACTCACTCCAGTTACTATATCTGGTTTAAAAAGCCTAACTTTTGTCCCCTATTATTAACCAACTTCCTGCCCTATTTGGATGCAATCCACCTCTCCTATGCCAACTAGATTTACCACAAAAGTTATTTACAAAGTCAACATCCCTTTTAACCTGCCTGAATGAGACAGCCACTCATGAACCACAATCATTCCACAGGACTCACAATCCCATCTAAGGACTGGCAACAGCCCTGAAAATATAACATTTCAATGTCGGGGAATGTTTACTTTTGAGCATTTCTAGCTGCAACTTCCCATCATCCTTGGTCTTGCTGGCCTACATTAACACCCGGTCCAGCAACGCCTCAAATTTAAAATTATCATTCTCCTGTTCAAACCTTCCCACGCTCTCAATCCTTCCCATCTCTGTAACTTCCTGCAACCCGCTGGGAGCTCTGCGTTCCTTCAATTCTGATCTTGTGCATTCCCATATTCCCTTACCCCACCACTGATGGTCATTCCTTCAGCTGTCTTGGCCTCTGGAATTCCTTCCCTAAACCTCTTCACCTCCCTCTCCTCCTAACCGACCGCTTTGATCAAGCTTTTGGTCACGTCCTAATATATGCTTCGTGGCTCTAGGTCAAATTTTGTCTGATAACGCTCCTGTGAAGTCCTTGGGATGTTTTACTATGTTATATAAATGCAAATGACTGTGTAGGCAACCAGTTCAGATTTCTTATCTGCTCCTTTCACTAGTCCGTCCAACCTCTTCTCTGCCTGCATCCTTGGCACCTACAAAGCTAAACCTATTTGCTTTATCCTTACCGACAGAAGGAAACTATTCATAATTCTTACTAATGAATCCCCAACCTCTATACCCTCCCTCCCAACACTTGTCCTTGTTCCATTTCCCTTCACAGATTCCTCATCACTACCTCCTCTTTTTCCTCTGTTCCTCCCTTACTGACCTTTGGCACCTAAACCCATCCTTGAATTAACTTGGTTTGAGCTTCCCTTCACGGCCACCATTCAATCAAGTTCCAAAAAACTCAAAAGAACCAAGTTTTTCATCAACCAATAAGGTCATTAAAGATGGGCTGTGACCTCCTCTGCTCAGAGCTTACAAATGATCTAATCCAAGAGGGGAAAACACAAACCATTTCATAATGGAGCTACTCCCTATTCCTGTTAAGAGCATCCAATGTAAAGTTCCCACTCCTGCCACTTAAGTTATGAGGAGAATGGACTTGATCCTTGACTCAGGAACTAAATAATCTGCAGTCACATTACCTTGAACAGTATCTTAAGCTACAAGGAAGATTTTGATGCCAATGCAATGAACTAACTTGTTTGCACAAGTTCCATCACGCTAAAACATGTTGAAATGGCAGAAAACACACAATGTCAGGAGTCTTTACATAAGTTTTCCTTAACTATATTTTTACAGGTTCTTTCTTTTCTTTTGGGCCTCCTTATCTCGAGAGACAATGGATACGCGCCTGGAGGTGGTCAGTGGTTTGTGAAGCAGCGCCTGGAGTGGCTATAAAGGCCAATTCTGGAGTGACAGGCTCTTCCACAGGTGCTGCAGAGAAATTTGTTTGTTGGGGCTGTTGCACAGTTGGCTCTCCCCTTGCGCCTCTGTCTTTTTTCCTGCCAACTACTAAGTCTCTTCGACTCGCCACAATTTAGCCCTGTCTTTATTTTTACAGGTAGACCTGTGAATGATGAAGCACAGGTACTGACAACGAAACCAAACCACAAAAACGATTCCAAATTGCTTATAGAACTTCTGAAAACTAAATGAGAAGAATGGAGTGAGTATTGATACCACTGTGCCGGCCAGTGAGTTGGAGGCAGGGCAGGACTTACAGCTAACAGAGTCTATTTTACAGCAAACAGTCTCTACGAGCCACAGCAAACAGAACTTGTGACCAAAGCTACAGCAGACTCCCAATAAAAGGATTATTTCTCCAGCAAAATGCAGCGAGTGGGGGATAGTTACATAATAAATATTGTGTCTTATTCTTCTTTGGCCTCCTTGTCTCGAGAGACAATGGGTAAGCCCCTGGAGATGGTCAGTGGTTTGTGAAGCAGAGCCTGGAGTGGCTATAAAGGCCAATTCTAGAGTGACAGACTCTTCCACAGGTGCTGCAGATAGAATTGGTTGATAGGGCTGTTACACAGTTGGCTCTCTCCTTGCACTTCTGACTTTTTTCCTGCCAACTGCTAAGTCTCTTCGACTCGCCACGCTTTAGCCCCACCTGTATGGTTGCCCGCAAGCTCTGGCGATCGCTGGCAACTGACTCCCACGACTTGTGATCAATGTCACAGGAATTCATGTCGCGTTTGCAGACGTCTTTAAAACGGAGACAAGGACGGCCAGTGGGTCTGAAACCAGTGATGAGCTCGCTGTACAATGTGTCCTTGGGGATTCTGCCAACTACCATGCAACTCACATGGCCAAGCCATCTCAGGCGCCGCTGGCTTAGTAGGGTGTATATGCTGGGATGTTGGCTGTCTCGAGGACTTCTGCGTTGGTGATACGGTCCTGCCACCTGATGCCAAGGATTCTCTGGAGGCAGCGAAGATGGAAGGAATTGAGATATCGCTCTTGGCTGACGTATGTTGTCCAAGCCTCGCTGCCGTAGAGCAAAGGTACGGAGGACACAGGCTTGATACGCTTGGACTTTTGTGTTCTGTATCAGTGCGCCATTTTCCCACACTCTCTTGGCCAGTCTGGACATAGCAGTGGAAGCCTTTCCCATGCGCTTGTTGATTTCTGCATCAAGAGACAGGTTACTGGTGATAGTTGAGCCTAGGTAGGTGAACTCTTGAACCACTTCCAGAGCGTGGTCGCCAATATTGATGGATGGAGCATTTGTGAATCCTGTCCCATGATGTTCGTTTTCTTGAGGCTGATAGTTAGGCCAAATTCGGTGCAGGCAGCAGCAAACCTGTCGATGAGTCTCTGCAGACACTCTTCAGTGTGAGATATTAATGCAGCATCGTCAGCAAAGAGGTGTTCCCTGATGAGGACTTTCCGTACTTTGGTCTTCGCTCTTAGACGGGCAAGGTTGAGCAACCTGCCAGCTGATCTTGTGTGGAGGAAAATTCCTTCTTCTGAAGACTTGAACGCATGAGAGAGCAGCAGGGAGAAGAAGATCCCAAACAGTGTAGGTGCGAGAACACAGCCCTGTTTCACGCCACTCAGGATAGGAAAGGGGTCTGATGAGGCGCCGCTATGCTGAATTGTGCCTTTGACGTTTGGCACCAGTACGGCTGCAGGAACTGCCGGAAACATGCCAAAGGTGACACATGACCGCCTTCAGGGTTTCACTCTGGATTTTCTGTTAGGGTTTACTCCCTTAGCCTTGGTCTCTCCCGAGACACCCACAAGGCAGTGGGGTTGTTAGGGCCCCTACACAAGTGGATGCCGGTGGGAGGAGGTGGGGGGGGGAAGGGGGTGCGGGTGGAAGGGGGTGCAAGGAGGAGCGGTGCGGTGGGAAGGGGGTGCGAGGGGGAGCTGGGAAGCAGGGGAAGGAGATGCAAGGGGAAGATGGTGCGTGGGGAAGATGGTGCAAGGGGGGAGCTGGGAAGGGGGCTGCAGGGGAAGGATTATGTATGTATGTAACAACAATCCCAGTTACCTAGAGCAGTGCAGTCTCCATGTGCGATTGCTGGAAGAATGAGTCAATTTCCATTCTGGCCAGGACTTGTATTGTCATTATAAGTGGTCTGAGAAGAAACGAGTGAATTACAAAAACTAAATGGACCCAGAAATTTTGATGGAGCCTTTTTTTGGGACCAGATCTGGGGTGGGAGCAACTCCCACACATTGCATGGATGGACTCTGACAATCTCTTAAGTCCTGGCCAGGTGCCATCTGCATTGTCCAGACATGTGCCAATGTGACACAAATAGTACCAATAGGATGCTCACACTCTGGAGAGCAGGGGGGTGGGGGTGGGGGAGAGGGGTGGTGATGGCAGCAGTAGAAATTCACTGCCCACTTTGCCGCAGTAGAGGTGGGCCAAGGCACCAAGAGGGAGTTAAATGTAAAAGCAAGACTGCTGCCGCTTTAACTGGAAACTGGTTTTACAGAAGTACGGGTGCATTTGGAAAATAGTCTTTTAAATGTTATCATAGGCATCGACTAGGTTGCAAATGGCAGCAAACAGGTCTGTACCTGCAAAACATCTGACAGTCAGACCATAGCGGGGGGCACATGGTATAACTGCACCCTATTACAAATTCCACTCCTACTACATTGCTTCTGAGGCCTCAAGTGGTGGGTGGAGACAATTGCACATAGTTGTGTCCAAGTAAGAACAAAGACGCAGCAACAATGCCTTTTCAGAGGACAGAAATGAGCACATGGAGCAGAGAAAAGCCCAAATAGGTACAATGTACTCATGTTCTTCCCCCATTAACAGTACATTCCTGCACAAAAACAAAATACTGCAGATGCTGAAAATCTGAAAAGGAAACAGAAAATGCTGGAAAAATTCAGCAGGTTGGGCACCATCTGTGGAGAGAGAGTTAACCTTTCAGGTTAATGAAAGGTTATTGACCTGAAATATCAACAGTATGCCTGTTGCTATGCCTGTGCTGGGACGAGGGAGCAGTACCCCAGGACATGCGCGATGCCAACATCATCACCCTCTATAAAAACAAAGGTGACCGCGGTGACTGCAACAACTACCGTGGAATCTCCCTGCTCAGCGTAGTGGGGAAAGTCTTTGCTCGAGTCGCTCTGAACAGGCTCCAGAAGCTGGCCGAGCGCGTCTACCCTGAGGCACAGTGTGGCTTTCGTGCAGAGAGATCGACTATTGACATGCTGTTCTCCCTTCGTCAGATACAGGAGAAATGCCGTGAACAACAGATGCCCCTCTACATTGCTTTCATTGATCTCACCAAAGCCTTTGACCTCGTCAGCAGACGTGGTCTCTTCAGACTACTAGAAAAGATCGGATGTCCACCAAAGCTACTAAGTATCATCACCTCATTCCATGACAATATGAAAGGCACAATTCAACATGGTGGCTCCTCATCAGAGCCCTTTCCTATCCTGAGTGGTGTGAAACAGGGCAGTGTTCTCGCACCCACACTTTTTGGGATTTTCTTCTCCCTGCTGCTTTCACATGCGTTCAAATCCTCTGAAGAAGGAATTTTCCTCCACACAAGATCAGGGGGCAGGTTGTTCAACCTTGCCCGTCTAAGAGCGAAGTCCAAAGTACGGAAAGTCCTCATCAGAGAACTCCTCTTTGCTGACGATGCTGCTTTAACATCTCACACTGAAGAATGCCTGCAGAGTCTCATCGACAGGTTTGCGTCTGCCTGCAATGAATTTGGCCTAACCATCAGCCTCAAGAAAACGAACATCATGGGGCAGGATGTCAGAAATGCTCCATCCATCAATATTGGCGACCACGCTCTGGAAGTGGTTCAAGAGTTCACCTACCTAGGCTCAACTATCACCAGTAACCTGTCTCTAGATGCAGAAATCAACAAGCGCATGGGTAAGGCTTCCACTGCTATGTCCAGACTGGCCAAGAGAGTGTGGGAAAATGGCGCACTGACACGGAACACAAAAGTCCGAGTGTATCAGGCCTGTGTCCTCAGTACCTTGCTCTACGGCAGCGAGGCCTGGACAACGTATGCCAGCCAAGAGCGACGTCTCAATTCATTCCATCTTCGCTGCCTTCGGAGAATACTTGGCATCAGGTGGCAGGACTATATCTCCAACACAGAAGTCCTTGAAGCGGCCAACACCCCCAGCTTATACACACTACTGAGTCAGCGGCGCTTGAGATGGCTTGGCCATGTGAGCCGCATGGAAGATGGCAGGATCCCCAAAGACACATTGTACAGCGAGCTCGCCACTGGTATCAGACCCACCGGCCGTCCATGTCTCCGTTATAAAGACGTCTGCAAACGTGACATGAAATCGTGTGACATTGATCACAGGTCGTGGGAGTCAGTTGCCAGCATTCGCCAGAGCTGGCGGGCAGCCATAAAGACAGGGCTAAATTGTGGCGTGTCGAAGAGACTTAGTAGTTGGCAGGAAAAAAGACAGAGGCGCAAGGGGAGAGCCAACTGTGCAACAGCCCCAACAAACAAATTTCTCTGCAGCACCTGTGGAAGAGCCTGTCACTCCAGAATTGGCCTTTATAGCCACTCCAGGCGCTGCTTCACAAACCACTGACCACCTCCAGGCGCGTATCCATTGTCTCTCGAGATAAGGAGGCCCAAAAGAAAAGAAACGTTCTGTCTTTCAAACCAAAAGACTACATCTGCCTGCGTCTTCAGCAATTAAACTTTCATTTAAAAATAAATTGAATTAAAACTAGAAAATGTAAAACTAGGTCAGAAAAACCTTTCCCCTAGCTAGTCACACCTGTGCCATCTATGGGCAGGTTATAGTGTGGCAGCTTACTTTATATTTAGGTCTTTTGGTACACTTTACCTGTCCATTGGAAGTACAGTTACAATCACCAAGAATCCCATATTAACACATCAGCTTTTTATTCCCCACCCCCATCACCTTTCCTGCTCTTCATGGTCCCAGTCCATCGCACAATTTCCGCAGGCAAGGCCATAGGACAGAGGCCTTAGGTCCCAGCTAATTCTGCTCCATTGCAGCTACCACAAGGTGCATGTGACTAACCCAGGTCAACCCTTTCTGTGAACTTCTTTAGCTTTCTATGGAAAGCAGTCAACCTGGATTCAATACTGCATCACTCCATATTGACACTGGTGAGACTTCAAACTTGCTGTGTGGGTGATCCTGCACTCAATAGTACTGATCTTTCAACATGCAACACACTATGACACACAGTCTTACTGCTCCCACAGTCGTTCTGGACAACACAATACATATCTCTCACAATTCAATAGTGAAAGTTACTGTATAAATGTAAGTTTTTCTTTACTTCCTGATTTGCCTCATGCTCTTTAAACTTTCAACTTTAGTACTGTCTTGCACTATGGGCAGAGCACCCTTTACCCAGAATCCTCTACAAGAAAAGAAATGTGCAAATACAAAAGAATCTGTGCACAATTGCTGACCTCTGCACTTGGCCCTTTGTCCCAAAAACCTTTGGCATCTGTGGCCAAGGGCTGAAAACAGTGCTGCAGATGCACAAAAGAAAAGCACATTCCTGTGATCAACCTCCGCTGCAAGAGCTTCTGAATTATGAATATTTTTCACAAGGCTGCTCCAGTTCTGACTGCTATATCTGAGATACAGACAAACTGGGCGACAAAGAAGGAGCTGCATTTTCAAACGCAGAGGTGCGCCCCCAACATGGCCCTATGCCACCCTGTTTTCACATGGAAAACTCAACATCATTTTTAAGCCAGGATTCTTAAAATAAAACTGCCCTGATGGCTCAGCAACTTTATCCAGCGAGTAGCTGAGCCCCACAACTAGGAAGGTCGCTGGCTTAACCCTTGATGCACGATGAGTTAGCCCATTTCAGTCAAGGAGCCCAAGCCTTGAATTTAAAGTTTTCACCCTCATGTTTGAATCTCTTCCTGTAACCTTTTCTATCCCTCTAAAAACTCAGAAAAAGATGGTATTCCTGCAAGAATCAGACACAAAATATTAAATTCAATGTTTTCAATCTCAATCACCACCAAACAATGCCAGACACACCCAACCCCCTTCCCATTGCTGACAAATGCAAAATCCTACATTCCAACAGCTCACCCGTCCACACCCCATACCCAGTCCACACCCTATCCATTCCTCGCAGGCTCTATAGGCCAATTTATCTTTCCAACTATAAGTGTAACATTTTCACATTAAGACACACAGTAAAAAACATTTTAAAAATGCATTCATTCAATTACTAGTTTCAGTTCTCAAAAACTAAATGCACCAAAACTCTGATTGGATGAAAAAATAATAATATATCTCAGGATCATTCACACACTTCAAGAACATGCCAGACTTTAAAAAGTCACCTGACCCCTGATGGCCCTCAAACTCTATTCCTGTCTGCTCTGGCCGACTTAGGGCTCAAACCCCACACTACTCTGCTCTCTCACCCTTGGTGCTGAAGGGCGTAAGGGAGAAAATTTATGGAGCAATGAACATTGTAGAGAAGTTCCTGGATTCTGGGGAAAGCAGGCAAACATAATACCTACTTCATTTTAAGTCAGTATTCTCAAATTAAAACTGCGCTGATTGCTCGGCAAGTTTATCCAGCGAGTAGCTGAGCCCCACAACAAGGTCCGTTAGCCCAAATGTCAGTAACAGAACAAAAATAACACAATGGATTCTAAGGGATAGTATGGAGAAATGCCTGCATAGCAATAACTTAAAACAGCCAGCATGCTTCGAAGGTCAAGATCCAGCCTGACAAACCTGCTCAAGGGTAGAACACAAGACAGGACTTAGTTAAAAATAGAAAACAGGGAGTTACTTGGGAAAGTTGCATCGTCATACTGTTGCAAGATTTTGAGTGGAATCCTACGGGGATCACTCCTTGAACCCCACTTCCTAATTCAGGTTAATTAACTGGATACTGACACTGACTATAAATGTGCCATATTTTCTTGCATCACTAAAGACAAGGGAAAACAGTAGACAGGGGTTTCAGCTGAAAAAAAAATTGTAGAAGAATTTAGATGTGACATGCAGTTGAAAAGACATGTTGATAAATGTAAGGGTAAATGAATGGTGCATTACAACAACAACTTACATATTTATAGCACCTTTCACTTAGTCAAACTTCACAGGCATGTAATCAGTCCAAATTCAACACCAAATCACAGGATATGATATTGGGACAGCAGACTAAAAGTCTGATCAGTGAGTCGATTTTAAAGGAGAGGTGGAGAGGTTTAGGGGAGGGAATTCCAGAGCTTAAGTCCAAGACAGCTGAAAGCACAGCCAGCAATGTTGGTGGGGGCGGATGAGGGGAAAGGAAGTCAGGGAGGCACAAGAGTCCAGATCTGGAGGAACACAGAGATCTTAGAGGGTTGCAGGGGATTGCTGGACTGGAAGCCAATGTAGGTCAGTGAGCACAGGGGTGATGGGTGACTTGTTGCAAGTTAGAATCAGAACAGAGATTTGGACAAACTCAAATTTATGGAGGGTGGAAGATGGGAGGCCGGCTGCAAGAGCAATGGATTAGTCAACTCTGCAAGTAACCAAAGAATGGATGAGGGTTTCAGAAGCACATAAAACCCAAAGCAGTAGCATTCAGAGGTGATGTTAAGACTTTAGATGGCACTGGTTAGATTGCCCTTCAAAACGGTGCTCAGTTTTAGTCACCGTGACATACACACAAACATCTGGTCTCCCACATTCTACCCTTCGTAAACTTGAGGTAATCCAAACTCTGCTGCCCACGTCTTAACTCGCACCATCTCTCATTCACCTATCATCCCTGTGCTCACTGAACTACACTGGCTCCCAGTCAATCAACATCTTGATTTCAAAATTCTCATTCTTATTTTCAAATCACTCCATAACCTCAGCCCGCCCTCTCTCTCTAATCTCCTCCAGCCCCACAACCCTCCGAGACATCTGTGTTCATCTAATTCTACTCTCTTGAGCATCCCCAATTTTAAAAGCTTCACCATTGGCAGCTGTGCCTTCAGTTCCCTAGGCCCTAAGCTCCGGAATTCCCTCCCTACAGCTCTCCCCCTCTCTACCTTGCTTTTCCTCTTTAAGACACTTCTTAAAATCTACCTCTTTGATCAAGATTTTGGTCATCTGACCTAATGTCTCCTTAATTTGTTTTATAATGCTTCTGTGAAGCACCTTGGGACATTTTATTAAATAAAAGCACTGTATAAATACAAGTTGTTATTGATATAATGGCTTTAAAGTGGCAAAACATCCCAATGTGCTTCATAATTTAGGGTCTTTTAAAAGCATACAGTGGAACAACTAATGTAATGGAGAGAAGTTAGGAAGGATTAGAAAATGTAGGTAAGTGACTGGCGAAAGAGGCAAAAGTGACATGGAGAGAGTTTTTTAAGCAGCGAGTGGTTGGGATCTGGAATGCACTGCCTGGGAGCATGGTGGAGGCAGGTTCAATCAAGGTGTTCAAAAGGGAATTAGGCTGTTATGTGAAAAGGAATAATGTGCCGAGTTACAGGGAGAAGACTGGGGAATGGCATTAGGTGAATTGCTTATCCAGAGAGCCAGTGCAGACATGATGGGATGAATGGCCTCCTTCTGTACTGTAACAATTTTGTGATTCGGTGATTCTGTAATGGGCATGTCATGAATAGATACTGCACAAAGTAAACTAGGAAATTAAGACTGGAGAGTTAATCAAATGTAATGGAAATTTAAAATATCAGTAGCCACTTGTTTAAATACTAAAAATAAAACAGGGTTACAGGTATGAGTGGGACTAACTGGGTGCCCTTGTTCATGAGTCACTAAAAGCTAGAACGCAGGTGCAGCAAGCAATTAGAAAGGCAAATGGTATGTTGGCCTTCATCACAAGGGTTTTGAATACAGGAGTAAAGACGTCTTGCTGCAATTGTAGAGAGACTTGGTGAGACCACACCTGGAATATTGTGTACAGGTTTGGTCTCCTCATCTAAAGGAAGGATGTACTTGCCATAGAGGAAGTTTAATTGAGGTTCACCAGACTAATCCCTGGAATGGTGGGATTGTCTTATGAGGAGAGACTGAGGAAACTGGGCCTGTATTCTCTAGAGTTTTGAAGAATGAGGGATGATTTCATTAAAACTTACAACATCTTTACAGGGCGTGACAGTGCGAATGTTGATAGGATGTATCCCCTGGCTGGGGAGTCTAGAACCCGGAGACAGTCTCAGAATAAGGGGTAGGCCATTTAAGACTGAGATAAGGAGGAATTTCTTCACTCAGAGGGTGGTGAATCTTTGGAATTCTCTACCCCTGTGGGCTGTGGAAGCTCAATCATTGAATATATTCAAGACAGAAATCGATAGATTTCTGGATACTAATGACATCAAGGGATATGGGGATAGCATGGGAAAGTGGCATTGAGGTAGATGATCAGCCATGATCTCAATGAATGGCAGAGCAGGCTTGATGGGCTGAATGGCCTGCTCCTGCTCCTATTTTTGTATGTTCCTAATTGGATAACTCTGAAAGAGAGTCACCAGAGGCCAAATGCCCTCCTTCTGTGCTGCATCATTGTATGAATAATCTGCCAAGTGAGTTAGTAGAAGCAGTTGTTGAAGAGTTGAGTTCTATGGTTAGACAGTAAAGGTACCAGTGGGATGAACTTTGAGGAGAAGAACAGTCTTCTTACATCCCAGATTTTTCTTTGGTTCTTCTTCCAATACTAACTGAAAACCCGTTATTAGGAATTGCATACTGCCCAGGTTGGTGACTTGCGTGTAGGAATAAAATTGATGACCAAGAGTCTATTCAGCACTTTGTCCAACAGCATAGCTGAAATCAGAAACTCAACATGGGGGAAAGCGAGAGACATTAACACTGAGGGGGATCAGAGCTGAATGAGGCATAGACGCCCCCACTGACTTTCCACATTAACTAACACACTCTACAGAGAAAAAAAATGTATTCATATATCATCTTTCACAATCTCAGAATGTCCCAAACCACATTACAGCCAAAGAAGCAATTTTTGAAGTGCAGTCACTGTTATAATGTAGGAAACGTGGCTGCCAATATGCGCACAACAAGATCCCACAATGTGATAATGACCAATTAATCTCTTTTTGTGGTGTTGGTTGAGGGAAAATATTGGCCAGGATACCAGGAAGAATTCCCCTGCTGTTCTTCAAAACAGTGTCATGGGATCTTTAACGTCCACCAGAGAGTAAATAGGACCTCAGTTTCATGTTTCATCTGCAAATGCAGCATTCAGTCAGTACTGTACTGAAGTGTTGGCATTGAACTTATGGGACTTGAACCCACATCCTACTGACTCAGAGGCGACAGTGCTACCCACTGAGCCATGGCTGTCGCCCAATGATTCGTTATTGTTAGACTACACCCAATTAAACTTGATGTACTGACACTCTCATCTCACATACACCCACATGCTCTACAGTGTTACCCAGTGCTCTGTTAATATAAGCCTACACCCAAGGGTCATAATAATGTACATTGAGGACATGAGATACATAAGTAGTTAATGAAAAGAGAAACAGAATAAAACCTGTTTAGAAAACATAAATAAAATGAAGTGTCAGATACCAGAAAGTGATATCAAGGCACTTTATCACACAATGTAGTGAGCTACCATAAAGTTATTATCCCTGGAGTGAAATCCAGCCCCGGTTGAAATCTTCTGTCTCTATTTGCTTTAACAGACACAAATGGTTTATACAGTTTTCTGGGCATTACAGACTGTCCATTGATTTAGCAATCGTCCCACCAGAAAGAAAAGTGGCATTGGAATCTCTGCAGGTCACTGCCTCCAATGACAAACATAATCGTACTTTATCTCCAGCACAGGGACTCTGTTGAGAAAGATTAGTCAAGATTCTACATTTTATACCAGCTGGAAAGTTGCTCAGATCTGTAATCACTGCTAATCCGTACTGGTTGAACAAAAGTAATAAAGAGATAGCTGGAAACAGGTGATAGGAGAAAGCCAGGACCTACTCATCTGCTTATAGAATCCACGTTTTCTCAGTGATGGACGATTGTAGCAGTGACTGGCAGGCGACAACTATTCCTGCAGGATCAGTTCAGTCCAATGCCATGCACATCAATGGACTTGTGGTACAATTGGGAAGCAAAAGCTGATTAAAACATGCAGAAACTCAAGCAAGAATGATCCCTTGTTTTTCTTTCTCCTCATTCTAAGGATGTTGGCACCACTGACAAGGCTGACATTTATTACCCATTTTCATTGATCCCGAGGTGGTGATGGAGGGCCTTCTAGTAGTTTGAAACAACTGAGTAGCTTGCTAGGCCATTTTAGAGGGCAGCTAAGAGTCAACCATGTTGTTATGGGACTCGAGTTACATGTCGGCCATATTGGGCAAGGACAGCAGGTTACCTTCCCTAAAAGGACATTAATGAACCAGTTGGGGTTTTATGACAATCAGATAGCTTTATGGTCACTTTTTCTGACACCAAGTTAATTTTCCTATTTTTCTAAATTTCCAGTTTTTTTAAAATACTGAATTCAGATTTTCAAACTGCCATGAGACTCATATAATAAAAGCAAAATACTGCAGATGCTGGAAATCTGAAGTATTCAGCTCTCTCCACAGAGTATTTCCAGCATTTCTTGTTTTTATTTTTGATGAGACTCATGTTCTCTGGATTGTCTGAATCTCAACCAATTTTGAAAATGTATTGGATTAACACTACATAAGCACAACTGACCTGTGATGCAACCATCAACCTGAGAAAATGGATTTCATTTTAGGAAGATCTCACATTAACACCTGTACTCTTAACACAGCTAATAAAAACCTCAACATTACTTTGTGTAAATGCTTACTTACTTTCTCTTTGTTTCCAAACAAATGAGACAAACACATCTGTCTACATAAAAGTCTGGCATCTAATTCACATCCCAACAGTCCAAGTTATTAAAGTCTGTTATAAGTGCAGTTAGAGCTTAAAGAGAGAGAGAGAGATGGAAAGCTGCACTTTCCTGTTCTGGAGCCTATCTACAGGAAACCACAATTGTCAAGGCGTGCTTATTCAGACCACTTGCCTACACAAAAAGCTAATTCAATGATCCAGTGGTACTGCTTTTTGCCAACTTAAAATGTCACATGGGAAAGGGCACAGCTCGATACTGTTGAGTTTCCAATCTCAGCCCTGATGCCTTTTATGTACAATTGTGTTTTTTTTTTTAAATTCTGTTAATATGGTCCAATTTTGAAGAGAATGGAGGACAGGGAGACCTGGGAGTTCACATACACAAATCTTGGAAAGTGGCAGGACAAGTCAACAAGGCTGTTAAAAAAATAAGATTCTTGGCTTTGCTAATAGAAGCATAGAGTATATTAGCAAGGAAGTTATGCTAAACCTTTATAAAATGACTAGTTAGGCCTCAGTTGGTGTATTGTGTCCAATTTTGGGAACAGTACTTTAAAAACAACTTCACAGCCTTGGAGAGGGTGCAGAGGAGATTTAACGGACTGATACCAGGAATGAGAGATTTCAGTGATGTGGAGCGGCTAAAGAAGTCGGGATTGTTCTCCTTACGAGAGAGACAGTTAAAAGGGAGATTTAATAGAGGTCTTCAAAATTATGAGGGGTTTTGATAAATAAGGAAAAACTGTTTTAACTGGCAGGTGGTTGATAACCAGAGGACATACATTTAAATAACTGCAAAAAAAAGGTGAGATAGGGAGATTTTTGTGATATGAAATGCATTGCCAGAAAGAGTGGTGGAAGCAGATTCAATTATGACTTTCAAAAGGGAATTGGATATATACCTGAGAAGGAAAGATTTGCATAGCTCTGGGGAAACAGGAGGAGAATAGGACTAATTGGTTAGCTCTTTCAAAATAGCTAGCAAAGGCACAATGGCCAATAAGCTCCTTCTGTGCTGTTACGATGCCATGATGTTATTTTGTCTGCACCTTTAGGTGGGCACCCTTTCTGCTACATCTCTGTTGATGCCATTCAGTGAAGGATCATTAGGAGGCACACTAGATCATGCAGCATGTCACTTTGCTTTTAAGAAAGAACTGTGGCCCCACTCCAAGCTCTAAATTTAGAGAACTGCAGGCCCAACCCAGGATCCACAATAAGCTATGCCATCTATTCTGCCTTTTCAAAAAAATATAAAAACAAACTCTGCTGCAAGGATCCTGTTGCAAAACCACACTTCTCTTCACCTTAGGAAGGAGAAAACTAACTGAGCCAGCTATGATTTCACACTATATACATTATGTAAGATAAACCAGGTAATGTGCACCAGTGACAGATGCGATTGGCTCCACCATTATCACAGGTCAGAGTAGCCAATATCTCACTAGAAGTACAGGCCTCGAACAGAATGATATTCACACAGGTGTCAGGTAATCTATCACACATTTTTATATTTCCTAACACAGCAGACCAGCTGCCACCATGTTAGCTGCCTGCATGTGCTCCCTCTCTCTCTCACACACACACACACAAACTTTGGCCTATGGGGTAGAGTAGAGACCTCACAGAAAAGGACGCATTACGCATTTTGGTTATCCATGAGCAACAATCTGTAAGAATTAGCCTCAGCTCCATGTGAAGCAAAGGGAGGATGGTGGCGCGGGGGGGGGGGGGGGGGGGGGGGGTGGTTGGGGGAAGGGGGGAATAATTGGCCAACGTTCCCAGTCCTGATCACGATTCAGTGACTCCTTCTGGTAAGTGCATGGGTCAGGCCAGGACTGCATTGGGTTCCAATCTGACTCCAACTGACACTCAGGGATTAATCTCGACTTTGTACAGTACGTGTAAAATGGTTGACTGTGAGTTGACAACCCATTCTACTTCGCTCTCAGTTTTAATTTCCACTGACCTTGATGTGATTAAAATCAGGAGAGATGTAAATCGACAAAGACATAAAACAGGCTGTTAACTCACTGTCAACGGTTTTAAATTTATTACACAAAGTCAAGATCTAACCTTCACTGCCCAGGCGAGACATGAAGATTGGTCTTTTAGGTAAAGGTGGGGAGGGCTACAGGTGCTTACAGAACATGACATGCCGGAGAGGAAGGAACTGATAAAAGAGATTATTTATTTTGAGGTACGTCACTCAGCCTTAAACATGCCATTTTATATTTTAACGGGCTTATTAACCGTATGGTTCCTGCCAGTTATGAAAATCACTCCCAACATTTCCCTGATAATAGCACATTTTCACCAGCTCACCATTAATAAGTTGCACTGTGTAACCAGGGCCTTGTGCTATTATCTTTGGATCCCCTCCCCACCCCCGACACATTTTTGATTTTTCAGAAAGGAGTAGTTAACCCAACGACAAAATGCAACCAGCAATACATCAACAAAGTTAAAAGGAAGCAAAGACACTGTTGGAAATCTGGAATAAAAGCAAAAAAAATGCACAGCAAGTCAGCCAACATCTGAAAGAGGTCGATATTCGAGCTGGGACGATTGCCAAGCCCCAACCTGAAATGTTAGCTTGCTGAAGTCTTCACACAGTGCAATGTACCGATCAGAAATAACAAAAACTGCAGCCTCTTTACACACGACAATCTGATACTGAGCATCAATATGCCAAGCAAACCTGTTAACAGAAGCTACCATATTCCTCGGACACTCCACCCCTTCAAATAAGACCAGGGCAATGCTTGTTATATTTATGTATAAAAGAAATGGTCCTGAAACTAATTTTGGTCAGTGTTATACAAGTTGAATGCCACTCAGAGCCTTGTGTAATACAACAATTTGCATTTATGCAAAACACCTTCCCAACAGCAAAACATCCCAAGGATGTGGAAAGGATGTTTCCCCTTGTGGGAGAATCTGGAACTAGGGGTAACTGTTTAAAAAAAGGGGTTGCCCATTTCCTTAAAAGGCAGTGGAAGCAGAATCTTTGAATATTTTTAAGGCAGAGGTAGATAGATTCTTAATAAACAAGGGGGTCAAAGGTTATCGGGGGTAGGTAGTAATGTGGAGAAATCAGTTCAGCCATGAACATTGAACGGCAGAGCAGGCTCGAGGGGCCGAATGGCCTACTCCTGCTTAATTCGTATGTTCATATGTACTTCACTGAGGCGTAAGGAAAATAAATTATATCAAGCTAAAGGAGGAACTATTAGGCAGTGTGACCAAGAGGTGCATTTTAAGGAGGATCATAAGGAATAGCAGGAGGTGGAGAGTTTTATGGAGGGAATTCCAAAGATTGTGTCTTGGCAGCTGTAGGCACAGGGAAACCCCTCGAACTGTATCGTTAATATTCTCAATTGCTGTAAATGTAAAACTGTAATTGACATGACAATTGTGAAACGGAAGGGTCGGGAAGAAACTCATGACAGTATTGAAGGAAACTGATCTCCCTTGCAATGTTTGTATTTTTTGGTGCTGTTTGGAAACTGTTTGGCAATGTAATTTTTACAGATTTTTATGAATAAAGTATATTTTGGAAATAAAAAAAAAGCTGTAGGCACAGCTCCGTGCGCAGACTGATGAGCATCTGTGGCCAGTTCGAACTGGTGTCGGGAGCCAAAGTTAACCACGGCAAGAGCGAGGCCATGTTCTTTGGGAACTGGGCTGACCGATCCTTTGTCCCCTTCACCGTCAGGTCAGATTACCTGAAGGTGCTGGGCATATGGTTCGGAAGGGCCGGGGCGTGCACCAAAACATGGGAGGAGCGAGTAGCCAAGGTACGACAAAAGGTGGGCATGTGGGGGCAGCGATCTCTCTCCATTGTTGGTAAGAACCTGGTTATCAGGTGCGAGGCGCTCACGTTGTTGCTGTATGTGGCGCAGGTCTGGCCCATACTCCACTTCTGCGCTGTGGCAGTCACCCGAGCCATTTTCCGCTTCATCTGGGAATCTAAAATGGACCGGGTCCAGAGGGACACGATGTTCAAATCTCTGGACAAGGGCGGGTAAAATGTACCCAATGTGGCCCTCATCCTGATGACCACCTTCGTGTGCAGCTGCATCAAGCTGTGTGTAGATCTCCAGTATGCAAACTCCAAGTGTCACTACGTGCTGAGGTTCTATCTGTCCCCAGTGTTGCGAAGGATGGGCCTGTTCACATTGCCGCGGAACGCTCCATGCAGTTGAACCGTGCCGTACCACCTATCCTTCGTGGAACAGTTTCTGCGGGAAAACACCTTTGACCACCAGTCCAACAGGCAGTGGTCTGCACGGAATGTCCTCAAGGCCCTACGGGAAAAGGAGACGGGGGATCCTGTTGGATGGTTCCCCGAGCAGACCGTCAAAGTCATTTGGCGGAATGCCTCATCGCCAGAACTTTCAAACAAGCACCAAGATGTAGCTTGGCTGGTGGTGAGAAGGGCCCTCCCCGTCAGATCCTTCATGCACGCCCGAAGTCTCGCCCCCTCGGCACAATGCCCCCGTGGTGGCTGTGGTGGGGAAGAGACGGTTGCCCACCTCCTCCTGGAATGTGTCTTTGCAAAGCAGGTGTGGAAAGAGATGCAGTGGTTTGGGAATGTAATTTTTACAGATTTTTATGAATAAAGTATATTTTGAAAATAAAAAAAAAGCTGTAGGCACAGCCACCAATGATGGGGCAAAAGGGGGGGGGGAGGGGAGGAAGAGAGAAAAGATTGGACAACAGTCATGGGAATGGACACTTCAGCAGGAAAGTGGGGTAGAGGAGGGAAGGAAAGGTAAGGCCATGTAGAGATTTAAACATGAGGATGAGAATTGTAAATTTGAGCATTAGGACACTGGGATCCAACATGAAGATGCGGGTCATTGGCAAATGGGATCTGGTGTACTATAGAATACAGGCATCAGAGTGTTGAAGGAACTGAAGTTTACAGACAATGGAAGACCAACCAGGACAGCAATGGAATAGTCTGAGAGGTGATAAAGCCATTGATATGGGTTTCAGCCACCGAGAGGCTGACGTAGGGGCAGAGGTGGAAGTAGGCAGTCTTCATGATGGTGACAATGTGGGAACAGATAAGCAGCTTTAGGTCGAAAAGGGCATCAAGGTTTCAAACAGTTTGGCTCAGCTTGAGATGATGTCTGAGGATGGGGCATAGAATCAGAGGCAAGAATATGGGCTTTATGGCGGGGACAAAAGGTGATAGCTTCAGACTTTACACCATTTAGCTGAAGGAAATTGCAGCTCACCCAGGATGAGTTGTTGGACAACACAGAGGCAGTAGAGGAGTTGAGAGAGGTATCAGAGAGGTGGAGCTGAGTTATTTGACAACTTTTGCACATGATGGGACATGACACAGCACAACAACTTACATTTCGACAGCACCTTCAAGGTAATAAAATGTCTCAATGTGCTTCATTGGAACGTAATCAGACAATAATTTACACTGAGCCAAAGGAGACGACCTGAGGACAGGTGATCAAAGATTTGGTCAAAGAAGTCAATTTTCAGGAGGGATGAAGTAAGTGAGGTATGGAGTAGAGCCTAGAGTTGGAAGAATGCAGTGTTCTCAGATGGTTGTAGGACTGAAGGAAGTTACAGGGATAGGGATGGGTGAGGCCATGGAGTGATTTGAGTACAAGAATGAGAATGTTAAACTCGAGGTGTTACTGAACCAGGAGTCAATGTGGATCAGAGTGCACAGGAATAGTGGGTGAATGGGACTTGGTGTGAATTAGAATATGAGCCGCAGAGTTTTGGGTGACCTCAGGTATACGGAGGATGGAAAATGGGAGGTTGGCCATGAGAGTTATGACTTTGTATCATTCATGTGCCGACAGTCAGACTCCAATTATTTGCATGCATTACACCATAGTCCCTTTCTTCCAAACAGCCAACCCCGTCCAAAACAAAATCTGTTCTCGCAATGATCAATTCCTAATTTAAAATAAAAACTTCTTAAAGTGTAAACTTTTCAAGTACATTAACCAGTGTTCGCAGCATTGGCTCCTCAGTCACCTCTTTCAAGGCCATGACAGTGCCAATTTAAAGCAGTTCACCTCAACTTCTTGTTTTGGCCCCATAACTGGCTGGAAGATCCGTGACAGCCCATGGAGTTTGCCAAAACAAGAAAACAACAGCAGGAGATATGAAGTTACAACTTGCTGTTTATTTAGGAGACTTGAAGTGCGGGGTGGAGTGGAAATCATTGAAGAACAAGTTGCCAGCAGATGAGAATGAGATGTTGTGGAGCTGAGGGAGACTTACCGAGTAGCAGGAGCCGGTGTGTCTGCTTGTACTCGCGTTTCTCCGCCTTCAGGCTCTTGTCGATGCTCCGGCTGCGTTTCTTGTCGGCTTTGAGCCGGGCTTTCTCCTCGGCCCGGAGCCGCTCTCTCAGCTGCCCGTCCGGATGCTCGTGTTGCCCGGCTTCCCCTTCCCCTCCGCCGGCGGCAGTAGCATTAGCCGGCCGGCCTCCCGAGTAAGCGATGCTGGAGGCGGTGTGAGGACCGATCAGCCGCGATCTCAGACTGTAACACGTCCCCATGGTGAAATAATGTAACCGAGTAATAGATACAGTCGCCTCTCTCCCTCAGCCCGAGCCAGCGCTCGGCGCCTCCCAGCGATAGAAATAAAACAGGGGCAACTTCAGCCGCGGCAGCCTGTCACCATCAGAGCTCAGAGAGGAGGAGGAGAAGCCCAGCTTCCTCCCTCTCTCCCTCCTCCCTTCCTTCCTTCTCTCCCTTCCCACACCAAAGGAATGGCCCAGATCCCTGGCCTTGATTCCTCTACACACACACTTTCCCCCTCCTTTCGCTATTTTTTTTAAAGAACATGCTGAAAGATAACAGTACCCTCAGTGCCACGTGATCAGGAAATGAACCCTTTCTGAACACACACATTACCGTAAATGACTGGTGCAACGAGGTGGGGAGGAGGGCTCTTGTTTTTGTTGTGACTTCCCACGTTTAAATTACCTCTTCTCCAAACCCACTTTTCTCCCCACCCTCAAGGGGAGTTCTCTTACATTGTGCACATCCCAATGCTCTTTCTGAAACACCTGGCAAACTTTAATCCTGTCGGTTTAAATGATCCTTTCTCTTTTTCACTGCATGGCTTACCATAAAGAAAATACACCCCATGAGAGAGCTTATGTTTTTTCAAATATTAAGAACAGTAGTAATGCTACTGGGGGGGGGGGGTGGCCACAATTTGTTAAAGACCCAAAGCATACTTGACATTACCATCGCTGAATCCCCCACTATCAACATGCTGGGGGCTACCATTGACCAGAAACTGAACTGGAGTAGCCATATAAATACCATGGCTACAAGAGCAGGTCAGAGGCTGGAAATTCTGCAGCAAGTAGCTCACCATTTACGAGGCACAAGTCAGGAGTGTGATGGAATACTGTCCACTTGCCTGGATGGGTGCAGCTCCAACACTCAAGAAGCTCAACACCATCCAGGACAAAGCAGCCCGCTTGATTGGCACCCCATTCGCCACCTTCAGCATCCACTCCCTCCATCACCAACGCACAGTGGCAGCAGTGTGTACCATCTATAAGATACACTGCAGCAACTCACCAAGTTTCCTTCGACAGCACCTTCCAAACCCGCGACCTCTACCACCTAGAAGGATAAGGACAGCAGACACATGTGAACACCACCACCTGCAAGTTCCCCTCCAAGCCACACACCATCCTGATTTGGAACTATATCGCTGTTCTTTCACTGTCGCTGGGTCAAAATCCTGGAACTCCCTAACAGCACTGTGAGTGTACCTACACCCTAAGGACTGCAGAGGTTCAAGAAGGCAGTTCACCACCACCACCTTCTCAAGGGCAATTAGGGATGGGCAAGAAAGGTTGGCTTGGCCAGCAGCGCCCACATCTCCTGAATGAATAAAAAACAATTGCTGGAAGTCTTTCACCTGGAACCTGAAACTGAATAGCATGCGTGAAATTTCCAGTTGTTACTGTAGTTTTCCAAAAAAAAGAAAAGATTTATACTTATATAGCACTTTTTATGATTACTGGATGTCCCAAAGTGCTTGACAGCCCAATGAAGTACTTTTGAAGTCCAGTCACTGTTGTAATGTAGGAAACAGGGCAGCCAATTTGTGCACAGCAAACTCCACAAACAGCAATGTTATAATGATCAGATAATCTGTTCCTCTGGTGTTGATTCAGGGATAAATATTGACAAGGGCACTGGGGAGAACCACCCTGCTCTTTTTTGATACAGTGCCATGGGACGTTTTACATCCACCTGAGAGGGCAGATAGGGCCTCGGTTTTAACATCTCATCCAAAAGACAGCACCTCCAAGTGTGTCACACTTCCTCAGTGCTACGCTGCAGCGTCAGCCTTGATTCTTGTACTCAAGTCTTGAACGAGGATTTAAACCCACAACCTCCTGGTTCAGAAGCAAGAGTGCAACCATCTTTCCAGCCAGATTCCAGTGCAATTTGGCCAGAATCAACCGAACCAGCGCAAAAAAAATCCAAGGGATATAAAACATGCATGAGTTATGCCCAAAACCACTTACATGTGTATTCCATGATTTTTTTTTTTACTCTGGTTCAAGATTCAATTCACCTGAATCAGGTCCTGCACACAAAACTGGCTATGCCCCAAAGTCCAAACTGCAAGAACCTGTGATTGTGTTCAAAATGTGCTCATTTCCTTAGGCACACAGGCCCTCATAGCACATTTAAAGGTTTTTCATAGCAAAAATATTTAATTTACAAAGAAGCTGACTAGTATGCACCAATTAGACTATTAGGTGGTTCATTCAGTATAGTTGTTTTTAGTCATTTTCAGTCATTTTAAATCTGGCTACTCACAGGTGGAGGACTGCACACCCTTATTAAAAATGCTTATTTTTGGCGAAAAACCCATTTTCAGCTGATTAATGAAACTACACCAAATTATCACTTTTAAATACATCAAGGAATACTTTTTAATGTAAGAAAGAACAACTATGCTGCCTGATTGCACTGATTCATGGAATATTTTACATATGTGGTTAGTGGAGACTTGAAGTGTAACATGACGAGCACAATTTCAAGAGCATTTTGTGCAATTTCTGCATCCAGACCAAAAATTCTACCTCTGCTCTGTCTCCAGAGTCCCCTGCAAAAGCTGATTGACCTGAATTGAACCTTGTGGGCTACAGCTGGATTTTAGCAAAACTATACAATATTTCATAGTCCTATCTATAAAACCGTGATTATCTGACTGGCAAGGGGAGATTCATTAGTATCTGTCTCTTAGTCTACATAAAATTCATGATACATAGCAGTTAGAACATTGAATGGGGCATTTCATTGAAAACTTCTAAGTCCCTACAGTTTCTGTTAGTGCTGAAGGTGGCACTGTGATTGGTATTTGCATTGTTAAAGCTGTCACACTGAATCACAAGAGATACTATTTTCCGTGTCACACATTGTCAGAGAATATGGTCACTCTCTTGCCTCTTACTGACTTACTTCCCATCTCCACTTTAGTTCCTCATGCTTTCCCCACCTTCTTAGAAAGAAAGAAAGTCTTGAATTTAAATAGAAATTGCTGGAAATACTCAGCAGGTCTGGCCTGAAATGTTAACTCTGCTTCTCTTTCCACAGATGCTGCCAGACCTGCTGAGTATTTCCAGCAATTTCTGTTTTTATTTCAGATTTCCAGCATCCGCAGTATTTTGCTTTTATTTTGAATTTAAATGGAACCTTTCACAATCTCAGAACATCCTAAAGCACTTTACAGTCAATGAAGTACATTTGATGGGTAGTCACTGTTGTAACACTGTTAAAACACAGCAGCTAATTTGCACACAAGATCAGATCATTTTTAGTGCTAAAATAAAATAAAAATACTGCAGATGCTGGAAATCTTCAATCAGGACCGAGAGGTAGAGAGGAGAAGAAGTTTAGGGAGGGAATTCCAGAGCTTAAGGCCTTGGCAACTGAAGGCATGGCTGCTAATGGTGGAGCGATTAAAATCGGGGGTGTTCATGAGGCCAGAATTGGAAAAGTGCAGAAATCCCTAAGGGTTGTGGGGCTAGAGGAGATAAAAAAGATAGGGAACAGCAAGGCCATGGAGGTATTTGAAAACAAGGATGAGAATTTAAAAGTCAAAGCATTGCTTAGCCAAGAGCCACTGTAGGTCAGCAAGCACAGGGATGATGGATGAATGGGATTTCGTGCAAGTTAGGACAAGGGCAGCAGAGTTTTGGATGACCTCAAGTTTACAGAGGGTGGAGGATGGGAGGTTGACATGGGGAGCACTGGAATAGTCAAGTAGTGACAAAGGCATGTATGAGGGTTTCAGCAGCAGATGAGGCTGAGGCAGGGGCAGAGTCAGGCAATGCTATAGAGGTAGAAATAGGCACTCATAGGGTGTGGATAGGTGGTTTGAAACTAATTTCGGGGTCAATTACAAAACCAATGTTGTGAACAGTCTGTTTCAGCCTCAGAAATTTGCCAGGGAGAGAGATAGAGTCGATTGTTAACGAATGGAGTATGTGGCAGAGACAGAAGACAATAGCTTTGGTCTTCCCAATATTTAGTTGGAGGAATGTTCTATGCATTCAGTACTGGGTCAGACAAGCAATGTTACAATATACAGACAGTGGAGGAGTTGAGAGAGGTAGCGGTGAAGTAGAGCTGGTAGTCATCAGCATTTATGTGGAAACTGACGCTGTGCTTTCGGATGACGTCGCCGAGAGGCAGCATACAGAAGAGAAAAAGGAGGGGGCCAAGGATCGATCCTTGGGTAACACCAGAGGTAACGCTGTGGGAGTAGGAAGAGACCATTGCTGGTGATTCTCTGGCTACAACTGGATAGATGAGAATGGCACCAGCCGTGTGCAGTCGCACCCAGTTGGGCAAGGGTGTAGAGGAGTTGGAGGAGGATGGTGTGGTCAACTGTGTCAAAGGCTGCAGCCGGGTCAAGAAGGATGAGGGGGGATGGTTGTCACATAGGATGTCATTTGTGACTTTGTTAAGAACCATTTCAGTACTCTGACAGGGGAAGAACCCTGATTGGAGGGATTCAATCATGGAGTTCTGGGATGGGCATGGATTTGGGAGGCAACAATATGTTCTAGGACTTTGGAGAAGAAAGGGAGGTTGGAGTTGGGCAGTTGTTTGCAAGGAGAGAAATCTCAAGGGTTTTTTTTGATAAGCGGTGTGATGACTACAGATATGAAGGAATGTGGTACAATACCCGAGGAAGAGAACTGTTAACGATAACAGCTAAACTGGAGACCAGAAAGGGAAGATGGGTGGTCAGCAGTTTAATGGGAAGAAGGTCACTGGAGAAGGAGGTGGGTCACATAAACTTGGAGAGGGCATGAGGGGCAATAGAAGAGAAACTAGAGAAAGGTGCGAGTACAGAGCTAAGGCAGGTGAATCCTCAGAGGAAGTGTGGCCCTGTGGGCTAGGGGAAGGGAGGGAAGTGACAGAGATAGCTGAATGGATGGTCTCAATCTTATTGACAAAGAAGTCCATGAGCTCCTTGCACTTGTTGTTAGAGGTGCAGGTGGCGGTGACATGGATTGAGAAGATATTTTGCAGTAGAGTAAATAAGCCAGGGGTTATCTTTGCATTCCAGCATGATCCTGGAATAGTGAGTAGTTTTGGCAGAGAGCACAACCCAATAGTGCTTTATGTGGTGCAGCCAGATCTGGCAGTGAATGGCTAGATCTGATGGTAAACCTTTATTTAGAAACAGGCTGTATGGCCCCATCAGTCTGTGTTGGTTTTTGTCTTCCACATGAGCAATCGTCCCAATCCCAGGTGTCTCCTCTGTTTACCTATCTAACCTATCCTTAAATGCTGACCTTGTCTCTGTTTCAATCAGTGCATTCAACAGCCTCAGAACCCTCAGCATAAAAAGGTTACTCCTGCTCTCTGTCCTAAATCTTTTATATTTAACTTTATATCTATATCTTCACATTTGAGAACATCAAGCATTTGGAAACAGTCCGGCCAGGATTTTACCAGCAGCAACGAAGTCGCAACATCGAGACCGAAAGTGGGCGGCGTGGCTCCACGGGCAAGGGGGTGGAAGTGGGAGCACGATATTGTGGAGGCCGTCCAATTAACAGCCCGCAGGCTTGGGAGCCAGCCAGTTAGGAGGTGCGGGCAGGAGGAAGTACCAGGTCAGGCAAGGCTGGCGCCATCTTTAAAAGGCAGCAAGCAGTACTTTTAAAGGCAGCAGCCCCAGAGGGAAAAGTGAGGGAGCCGTGGCAACTGCAGAAGTCATGACATGGCAGAAGGCTGAGCAAGAGTGGTGCCCAGGTTTTCTGATGCCTCCCTGTAGGTGCTCCTTCAGGCTGCACGGGCTTGGAGGGAAGTCCTGTTCCTTCGGGATGGGAGGAGGGGACCGGCTTGTCAGACTAAGCATTCATGGATAGAGATAGCAGAGCAGGCAAGCAGTGATGCAGTGGCCCCACATGTGTGGCTGCAGTATCGAAAGGGGATCAATGATCTGATGCGTTTTGGCAAGGTGAGTGCAACGCATATTATTAAGCTTGCAGCCTTAAATGTGACTAAATATGAATATGAAATTGGAGAAGCGGGTGGCTAGCCAGTCAGCGGCAATACCCAGGCAGCAGCATTGGCTGTCAATTGCATGTTAGCCTCTCTGTGGAGGACACCAGTCAGTCAGCATTGACTCCTGCACTGCCAGTGCTGAATGGCCACATGCAAGAGGCATTCCTGTGGCACCATAATGGAAAGTTAGGCTGTCACCAACAAAGGCATTGTGCATATCTTTGATGGGCGAGTAACAGTGGAAATTTATGTGATTGCAGGAGAAGAGAGCTCACAATGTTCGAGAAAGATCAAGAACTGGAGGCAGCGTGCAATACATGGCGATCCTTACGCAAATGAAAGAAGAGACATGGAGACAGGGCAGGCAGTCGCTGATGGTGAGATGGGTGTGGAGCCCTGAGAGAGTGAGTGGCCTAATGGATGGATGCAATAGACCCTCTGGCAAGCTCAAAGTATAGTGCTGGTGTGTACACCATTGGTCACATAGAGCTCCAGATGATGAATAGTCAAAAGGGTGTATTGGAACACACATTGCCCTCTCAATCACTCCTCTCTCTTGCAGGTCATGGACAGGAGCAGCCAGCTGCAGAACCTGAGAGGGAGGAAAAGACCTCAGAGGGTGCACTGTCAAATCATTCACCTGCATCCTCCACCAGCACAAATACTCTCACGTCGGTGGGTAGCGAGTAGCAACAGGGTCACAATCTGGTGAGTATATCACAGACGCGCCGAGCAGATGACAGAGGCAGTGACAGTTTAGGCCTCTCACACTTTGGAGGACTGTGAGAGGACCCGGCGATGCTGAGCTTCAGGCTGATGATATTCCTCCGGAGCCATCAACAAGGCAGAAGATGTTGGAGCTGCAGCGTGAGGTGCGTGAACAGCTGACGGTGCTTCTAGAGGCCTTGCCCACTCATGATGGAGGAGACCATCCAGGTCATGTGTGCAGCCATGTGTCTGGCATGTGCATGCATGGCATCCTCCAATGAGAAAGTAGTGGCCCTCTTGGAGAGCCACATCCAGCAAAGTACACAGTGGATGCCGGAGATGTAGGCTGACCTGCGTGTCATCACCTCCTCCATGAGCCCTGTGGAGTAATGGCTGGGTGAGAGGGGGACGTGACACCTGGAGTCATTGCCAATTCCTTGAACTCCTCAGATGAGCAGAGAGGGACAAATGTGTTCTGAAAAGGAAGAGGAGCAGCTGCCTTAAGCAACTGGGGGCTCTTCTCAGGGTGCTCCTGGCATGGACGGCAGGTCCTCGTCCCCCCGACAGTGACAACAAAGCCTGAGGAAGCCGTGATGACAGAGGTGGCTCCTGTACCAACTAGGCTTAGAATGCAGAATAATGTCAAGGCTAAGGGCACTCTACCTGAATTCATGCAGCATTCGCATGGTAGATAACTTAAAGGCCCAAATAGAGGTAAATGGATATGATTTAATTGCCATAGTGGAAACGTGGCTACAGGGTGACCGAGACTGGGAACTGAATATTGAAGGATATTCGACATTTAGGAAGGACAGGTAAAAAGGAAAAGGAGGTGGCGTTACGCTGATAATAAGGGAAGGGATCAGCACATTATTAAAGGAAGGATCTCAGATCCGAAGAACAAAATGTGAAATCTGTTTGGGTGGAGTTAAGAAACAGCAAGGGGCAGCAAACATTGGTAGGAGTTGTTTATAGGCCACCAAACAGTAGTGGTAGTGTGGGGCATGGTATTAATCAGGAGATTAGAGAAGCATGTGGTATGGGTAATACAGTAATCATGGGTGACTTCAATCTGCATATAGACTAGGTAAACCTAATGAGCACTAATGCTGTGGAAGACAAGTTTCTGGAGTGTGTTAGGGATGGTTTTCTAGAGCAGTATGTTGAGGAACTAACTAGAGAACAGGCTATTTTAGATCTAGTTTTAAGTAATGAGGAAGGGATAATAAATAATCTTGTTGTAAAAGAACCGTTAGGGATGAGTGACCATAATATGATAGAATTTTACATTATGTTTGAAAGTGAGGTTGTTCAATCCAAAGCCAGGATGTTACATTTGAACAAAGGAAATTATAAAGGTATGAAGGGCAAATTGGCTGAGGTGGATTGGGAAGATACATTAAAGGGTATGGCAGTACATAGGCAATGGATAGTCTTTAAAGAAATATTACATAGCTTACAGCAACTATACATTCCTTCAAGGCACAAAAACCCCAAAAGTAAAGGCAGTTAACCGTGGAAAACAAAGGAAGTTAAGGATTATATAAGATTAAAAGAAAAGGCCTATAAAGTTGCCAGAAATAGTAGTAAATCTGAGGATTGGGAGGACTTTAGAATACAGCAAAGGAGGATGAAGAAACTGATAAAGAAAGGGAGAATAGAATATTGAATGTAAGCTAGCAAAAAAAAAATAACTGTAAAAGCTTCTATAGGTACGTAAAAAGGAAACGTTTGGCTCAGACAAATGTGGGTCCATTACAGGCAGAGTCAGGAGAATATATAATGCGGAATAGAGAATTGCCAGAGAAGCTAAATGATTACTTTGTGTCTGTCTTCGCTGAGAAAGATGTAGGAAATCTGCCAGAATTAGAGAGCCAAAGGATTAGGGGGAATGAGAAATTGAAGGAAATTAGTATTAGTAAGAAGGTTGTATTGGAGAAATTAATGGGGCTGAAGGTTGATAAGTTCCCGGGACCTGATATTCTACATCCCAGAGTGTTGAAAGAGGTAGCTATGGAGATTATGGATGCATTGGTGATCATCTTCCAAAATTCGATAGATTCTGGTGCGGTTCCTACAGATTGGAAGGTCACAAATGTCACCCCTCTATTTAACAAGAGAGGGAGAGAGAAAACAGGGAATTACAGACCTGTTAGCCTTACATCAGTCATTGGGAAAATGCTGGAATCTATTCTGAAGGATGTGATTAATGGACACTTGGATAATAATGATCTGATTGGGCATAGTCAACATGGATTTATGAATGGGTAATCATGTTTCACGAACCTGTTGGAGATTTTTGAGGATGTTACTAACGAATTGATAAAGGGGAGTAGGTGGACGTGGTATACTTGGATTTTCAGAAGGCTTTTGATAAAGTTCCCACAGGAGCTTGGTTAGCAAAATTAAAGCACATGGGATAGGAGGTAATATACTGGCATGGATTAAAGATTGGTTAACAGGCAGAAAGCAGAGAGTAGGAATAAACAGAGCATTCTCACGTTGGCAGACTGTGACTAGTGAGGTACCACGGGGATCAGTGCTTGGGCCCCAGCTGTTCACAATATATATCAATGATTTGGATGTGAGGGCCAAATGTAATATTTCCAAGTTCGCAGATGACACAAAGCTAGGTGGGAATGTGTGTTGTGAGGAAGATGCAAAATCGGCTTCAAGAGGATTTGGACAGACTTAGTGAGTGAGCAAGACCGTGGCAGATGGAATATAACGTGGAAAAATGTGAGGTTATCCACTTTGGTAGGAGGAATAGATGTGCAGAGTATTTCTTAAATAGTAAGAGATTAGAAAGTGGAGATGTACAAAGGGAGCTTGGTGTTCTTGTCAATTAGTCATTTAAAGCTAACATAAAGGTGCAGCAAGCAATTAGGAAGGCTAATGGTATGTTAGCCTTTATCGCAAGAGAATTTGAGTACAAGAGTAGCAAAGTCTTGCTTCAATTGTATAGAACCTTGGTTAAACTGCAATTGGAATACTGTGTGCTAAAGGCCTGCTATCCGACCCGAACCCGATGGGACCTGACGACATGTGTTGGGCCCAGGTCGGATCGCACTTCCGGGTCCGGCATTCTTGCTCGGGCTCGGGTCGGGTCGGGTCGGGCCGGATCAGACACGCTCCATCATCACCTCAGGTAAGTGACTTTAATGTTAATTTACTTTTTGGACTTTAAAGGTGGTTTTGCTACAGTTATTTTAAGTTTGTGCAGGTAAAGAACAAAGTGAAAAACAGCAGGTAGATTAACTGATGGTCGGGTCGGGTCAGGCGCGGGAAAAAATGAAGGGCTCGGGCCGGGTTGGGCTTGGGTCAGGTCTCATTTGTAGACCTGTGCCGGCCTTTACTGTGTTCAGTTTTGGTCCCTTTACCTTAGGAAGAATATTATTGCTGCGACTGCAACGAAGATTCACCAGACTTGTTCCCGGGATGGTGGGACTGTCCTATGAAGAGAGATTGGGGAAACTGGGCCTACATTCTCTAGAGTTTCAAAGAATGAGAGGTGATCTCATTGAAACCTACAAAATACTTAAAGGGATAGACAGGGTAGATGCAGCTAAGATGTTTCCCCTGGTTGGGGAGTCGAAAACCAGGGGACACAGTTTTCAAAATAAAGGGAAAGCCACTTAGGACAGAGATGAGGAGAAATTTCTTTACTTAGAGGGTTGTAAATCTTTGGAATTCTCTATCCCAGAGAACTGTGGAAGCTCAGTCATTGAGTATGTTTAAAGCAGCGATTTACAGATTTCTAAATACCAATGACATAAGGGGATATGGGGATTGTGTGGGAAAAAGGCATTGAAGTGGATGATCAGCCATGATCATATTGAATGGCGGGGCAGGCTCGATGGGCTGAATGGCCTACTCCTGCTCCTATGTTCCTATGCACCTGTACAGGAGGTCCACAATGTGCCTGATCCATAAAGGCAACAGGCAACCAGTGGGCGGCACAGTGGCGCAGTGGTTAGCACCGCAGCCTCACAGCTCCAGCGACCCGGGTTCAATTCTGGGTACTGCCTGTGTGGAGTTTGCAAGTTCTCCCTGTGTCTGCGTGGGTTTCCTCCGGGTGCTCCGGTTTCCTCCCACATGCCAAAGACTTGCAGGTTGATAGGTAAATTGGCCATTATAAATTGTCCCTAGTATAGATAGGTGGGAGGGAAAATATAGGGACAGGTGGGGATGTGGTAGGAATATGGAATTAGTGTAGGATTAGTATAAATGGGTGGTTGATGATCGGCACAGACTCGGTGGGCCGAAGGGCCTGTTTCAGTGCTGTATCTCTAAATAAATAAAATAAAAAAATAATAACAACTGCCACGGCCATCGAAAGCCCTGGAGCAGAAAGCATTTCAATAGATCATGACTGATCTGCCCCAGACCTCAACTCCTCTTTCGTGCCAGATCCTCATAGCCCTCAACTCCCCGATATTTCAAAAAAACTATCTACCTCCTGTTTAAATACTTTCAGTGATCTAGCCTCCACAACTCTCTGGGGTAGAGAATTCCAGACATTCACTACCCTCTGAGAGAAGAAATTCCTTTGCATCTCAGTTTTAAATGAGTGTCCCCTGATTCTGTAACTATGTCCCACTAGTGGAAACATCTTCTCAACATCTACTCTGTCAAGCCTCCTCAGAATCTTGTACGTTTCAATAAGATCACCCCTCATTCTTCTAAACTCAAATGAATAAAGGCCTAAACTGTTTAGCCGTTCTTGATAAGTCAACCACTTCATTCCAGGAATCAGCCTAGTGAATCTCTTTTGAACTGCCTCCAGTGCTAGTATATCCTTTCTTAAATACAGGGACCAAAACTGTACACAGTACTCCAAGTGCAGCCTCACCAACCATCCTGTACAGTTGTAACAAGACTTACCTATTTTTAAACTCCAACTCCCTAGCAATAAAGGCCAAAATTCCATTTGCTTTCTTAATTACTTGCTGCACCTGCATGCTGACTTTTTGTGTTTCATGCACAAGAACACCCAGATCCCTCTGTGCTGCACTTTTTTGAAATCTCTCTCCATTTAAATAATAGTCTGCCTTTTGATTCTTCCTACCAAAGTGCATGACCTCACACTTTCCTACATTAAACTCCATCTGCCAAGTTTTTGCCCACTCACTCAACCTATCTATATCCCCTTGCAGATTCCTTATGTCCTCATCACAACATGACTTCCCACCTATTTTTGTGTCGTCAGCAAATTTGGATACACTACACTCTGTCCCTTCCTCCAAGTCATTGATATAGAAAGCAAATAATTGAGTCCCTAGGACTAATCCTTGTGGCACTCCACTAGTTACGTCTTTCCAACCTGGAAAAGACCCATTAATCCCGACTCTGTCTTCTGTGTGTTAACCAATCCTCAATCCATGCTAATACATCACCCCGATACCGTGAGCTCCTATCTTGTGCAATAATCTTTTATGTGACACCTTATCGAATGCCTTCTGGAAATCCAAATACACTACATCTACCAGTTCCCCCTTCATCAACTCTGCTTGTTATATCCTCAAAGAACTCTAGCAAATTTGTCAAACATGATTTCCCTTTCACAAAACCATGTTGACTGTTTGATTGCGTTAACCTTTTCTAAATGTCCTGCTATTTCTTCCTTAATAATGGACTCTCGCATTTTCCCAATGACCAATGTTAGTCTGACTGGCCGACAGTTTCCTGCTTTTTGTCTCCCTCCCTTCTTGAACAGGGGCATCACATTAGCCGTTTTCCAATCTGCTGGGACCCTCCCGGAATCCAGTGAGTTCTGGAATATTTCGACCAATGCCGCCACTATCTCGGCAGCCAATTTCTTTAAAACCCTTGGATGCAGGCCATCAGGCCCTGGCAACTTGTCTGCCTTTAGTCCCATTTGTTTGTCAAATACTTTGTCCCTCGTGATAGAGACTGTTGCAAGATCTTTCCTCCCATTAGCTCCTTGCTTATCTGATATCTGTGGGATATCATGTGTGCAGTCGATGACACCCTGCACCAGCAATGGCCCTGAATCCTGCAGCCCTCTCAGCATGACTGTCTGGATCAGTGCGAAACCGCACGTATTGGCTGGCCCTCTTGACCGTGGCATTGGTGACCATCTTGATGCAGTGATGAACCGCAGACTGGGAACAAAGAACAAAGAAGAACAAAGAAAATTACAGCACAGGAACAGGCCCTTCGGCCCTCCAAGCCTGCGCCGATCCAGATCCTCTATCTAAACATGTCGCCTATTTTCTAAGGGTCTGTATCTCTTTGCTTCCTGCCCATTCATGTATCTGTCTATATACATCTTAAAAGACACTATCGTGCCCGCGTCTACCACCTCCGCTGGCAACGCGTTCCAGGCACCCACCACCCTCTGCGTAAAGAACTTTCCACGTATATCCCCCCTAAACATTTCCCCTCTCACTTTGAACTCGTGACCCCGAGTAATTGAATCCCCCACTCTGGGAAAAAGCTTCTTGCTATCCACCCTGTCTATACCTCTCATGATTTTGTACACCTCAATCAAGTCCCCCCTCAACCTCCGTCTTTCTAATGAAAATAATCCTAATCTACTCAACCTCTCTTCATAGCTAGCGCCCTCCATACCAGGCAACATCCTGGTGAACCTCCTCTGCACCCTCTCCAAAGCATCTGCATCCTTTTGGTAATGTGGCGACCAGAACTGCACGCAGTATTCCAAATGTGGCCGAACCAAAGTCTTATACAACTGTAACATGACCTGCCAACCCTTGTACTCAATACCCGTCCGATGAAGGAAAGCATGCCGTATGCCTTCTTGACCACTCTATTGACCTGCGTTGCCACCTTCAGGGACCAATGGACCTGAACACCCAAATCTCTCTGTACATCAATTTTCCCCAGGACTTTTCCATTTACTGTATAGTTCACTCTTGAATTGGATCTTCCAAAATGCATCACCTCGCATTTGCCCTGATTGAACTCCATCTGCCATTTCTCTGCCCAACTCTCCAATCTATCTATATTCTGCTGTATTCTCTGACAGTCCCTTTCACTGTCTGCTACTCCACCAATCTTAGTGTCATCTGCAAACTTGCTAATCAGACCAGCTATACTTTCCTCCAAATCATTTATGTATATCACAAACAACAGTGGTCCCAGCACGGATCCCTGTGGAACACCACTGGTCACACGTCTCCATTTTGAGAAACTCTCTTCCACTGCTACTCTCTGTCTCCTGTTGCCCAGCCAGTTCTTTATCCATCTAGCTAGTACACCCTGGACCCCATGCGACTTCACTTTCTCCATCAGCCTACCATGGGGAACCTTATCAAACGCCTTACTGAAGTCCATGTATATGACATCTGCAGCCCTTCCCTCATCAATCAACTTTGTCACTTCCTCAAAGAATTCTATTAAGTTGGTAAGACATGACCTTCCCTGCACAAAACCATGTTACCTATCACTGATAAGCCCATTTTCTTCCAAATGGGAATAGTTCCTATCCCTCAGTATCTTCTCCAGCAGCTTCCCTACCACTGACGTCAGGCTCACCGGTCTATAATTACCTGGATTATCCCTGCTACCCTTCTTAAACAAGGGGACAACATTAGCAATTCTCCAGTCCTCCGGGACCTCACCCGTGTTTAAGGATGCTGCAAAGATATCTGTTAAGGCCCCAGCTATTTCCTCTCTCGCTTCCCTCAGTAACCTGGGATAGATCCCATCCGGACCTGGGGACTTGTCCACCTTAATGCCTTTTAGAATACCCAACACTTCCTCCCTCCTTATGCCGACTTAACCTAGAATAATCAAACATCTGTCCCTAACCTCAACATCCGTCATATCCCTCTCCTCGGTGAATACCGACGCAAAGTATTCATTTAGAATCTCACCCATTTTCTCTGACTCCACGCATAACTTTCCTCCTTTGTCCTTGAGTGGGCCAATCCTTTCTCTAGTTACCCTCTTGCTCCTTATATATGAATAAAAGGCTTTGGGATTTTCCTTAACCCTGTTTGCTAAAGATATTTCATGACCCCTTTTAGCCCTCTTAATTCTTCGTTTCAGATTGGTCCTTCATTCCCGATATTCTTTCAAAGCTTCGTCTTTCTTCAGCCTCCTAGACCTTATGTATGCTTCCTTTTTCCTCTTAGCTAGTCTCACAATTTCACCTGTCATCCATGGTTCCCTAATCTTGCCATTTCTATCCCTCATTTTCACAGGAACATGTCTCTCCTGCACGCTAATCAACCTCTCTTTAAAAGCCTCCCACATATCAAATGTGGATTTACCTTCAAACAGCTGCTCCCAATCTACATTCCCCAGCTCCTGCCGAATTTTGGTATAGTTGGCCTTCCCCCAATTTAGCACTCTTCCTTTAGGACCACTCTCGTCTTTGTCCATGAGTATTCTAAAACTTACGGAATTGTGATCACTATTCCCAAAGTAGTCCCCTACTGAAACTTCAACCACCTGGCCGGGCTCATTCCCCAACACCAGGTCCAGTATGGCCCCTTCCCGAGTTGGATTATTTACATACTGCTCTAGAAAACCCTCCTGGATGCTCCTTTCAAATTCTGCTCCATCTAGACCTCTAACACTAAGTGAATCCCAGTCAATGTTGGGAGATCCCTCAGACATCTTCAGAAGATCCTGGAATGATCCTGAGGCATAGGAATTCAGTGTCACAGTGGCCTGTAATGTCACAGACAATGGGTACCCACCACTTCCCATTGGGCTCAGATCCTCCTCCATCATAGCGCACAGCTCAATGACCACCTCTCTGGAAAGGCACAGTCTTCAGTGACACTGCTGCTCTGACATTTGCAGGAATCAGAGCCTCTTATGATAGACCATCTCTGGTGGGTAGCATCTTCTGCACATAAGCGGCCAATTGTGTGCCCCACTGCCCCCTCCTCGTCTGTGCCCCCTTCCAGCCTCATGATCCTAGTGCCCCTCTGGTTGCTGCAGCCCCACTCCCGGAGGCTGCAGCTCTCTCCCTCTCTGATGCTCCAACTCACTGGAGGTCTCAAAGCCTGAGTGAATGAGGCCCATAGCAAATCATTGCAGTCACTTCTCAGGGCCTCCCACGCCCCCTTACTCTGTACACACTAGTGACAAGTCAGAGAGGACACTCAAACTGAATGCCTCCGCTGCGCTAGCCAAGTTTGGCTTGCATACAAATGCTACTGCTGCTGTTTTCTGAGTATCATCCTCCTTACCAAGCCATGCTACCTCTCGCAATGGCTGCTAACTGCAGCCAAGACTGACTTTCCGCTGAGCTTCCACTTCCTTATAGCTGGTGAGGCTCTGAAGCTCTGTTGTTCTCATGCGCCCTTCGCAAAATTGAGAAAAGCTGGTAAAATTGCCGCTAATTTCTTGTTTAACAGGCTTCCTGCCACCTTCAAGTGCAACCTCCTCCCATCAGCCCAGCTGCCTCCAGGAATAGCCCCAGTGGCATAAACACGTCAGGCTTCCCTCCCGACACCATTCACTGCCATTTTCCCGCCCTTCCGCCAACAGCCTGTCTTCACTGTGCTGACAAAATCATGGCCTCTGTTTCTACCTAATCTGTCCCCATCAGTTGTTAATTTTAAATGCCAAGAACCTCCTCTATAATAATGAAAACAAGCCCATTTTTTCAAGTCTTTCTACATATTTGTATTTCCTCATACCAGGCAGCATCCTGGTTAACCTGCACTGTGCCCGCTACTGTCTCAACATCCCCCCTGTGGTGCTCAAAAGTGAATACAATATTTCAGCTGTGGATCCATTCTATTGACTCTCCTTCTCTTCATCTGTGTTGTTGCCATTTGTTCTTAGCAATCGCTCCTTAGTAGCTTTTTGCCACTTTGACTATGTTTATTTTAATAAAAAGCAATGTATAATTAATACATTTCAGGTATAGGGCTGTAGGAATTGGCAGAAGAAAACATACCACCTATACTTTCATGATATCACGATAATGTGGAAATAATCATGGCAATCAGTCTTTATCAATTCATCTACAAGAGAACCAGACATGAGCGAAACCCCAGTGGTGTAAAGCTTTGGGAATCATAGGTCCAAAATTACCTATGATTCCCAAACATGCTATAATTACTATTTGTCATGTCTCAACTTCCTCTTATGTGTATCCCAAATGTTTACTTGCCAGAAGAAACCTAGACAATTTGATCAAAACGGAAGAACAAGGCTGAACACATCAAGGCACTTGCATATGTGCTGTTTTGTGTTCACACCCTTTTTGTCTATACCTACCTGTACCAACATATTCAGAGAATAATGTGTGTGAACTCTCTGTTCCTCCCTGCACTTCACCATCTTTCCATTGTGTATAAACTCCCATTCCTTGTTTTCCTCATTGAGATTCATCACTTTACATTTCTCCACACACTTAAGTTGGGTCCACCACCCGTCCACCCATCCTACTAAACCTGTCTAAATCCTGCTAAAGTCTTTTACAGTCCCTCTCATTATTTGGCAAACTTTGTGTTGTCAGAACATGATTGAATTTTTTGATGGTGTAACCGAGAGGATCAATGAGGGTAGTGCATTTGATGTCATCTATATGGATTTTAGGAAGACATTTGATAAGGTCCCACATGACTGACTGGCCACGAAAGTAAAAGCCCATGGGATCCAAGGCAGAGTGGCAAGTTGGATCCAAAATTGGCTCAGAGGCAGGAAGCAAAGGGTAATAGCTGATGGGCGTTTTTGTGACTGGAAGGCTATTTCCAATGGGGTTCCGGGGGGTTCAGTACGAGGTCCCTTGCTTTTGGGGTGTATATCAATGATTTGGAGTTGAATGCACAGGGTAAGATTAAGAAGTTTATAGACGATACAAAAATTGGCCGTGTGGTTGATAATGAAGAAGAAAGCTGTAGACTGCAGGAAGATATCAATGGACTAGTCAGGTGGGCGGAACAGTGGCAACTGGAGTTCAACCTGGAGAAGTGTGCGGTAATGCCCTTGGGGAAGGCTAACAAGAAAAGGGAACACACAATAAATGGTTGGATACTGAGAGCTGTAGAGGAACAGAGGTTCCTTGGAGTGCATGTCTACAGATCCCTTAAGGTGGCTGGACAGGTAGATAAGGTGGTCAAGAAGGCATATGGGATACTTGCCTTTATTCCTTTATTTGCCGAGGCATAGAGTATAAAAGCTAGGAGGATATGATGGAACTATATAAAACACTCGTTAGGCCACAGCTTGAGTACTGCAAGCAGTTCTGTTCACTGCACTGTAGAAAAGATGTGATTGCACTGGAAAAGTTACATAGGAGATTTATGAGGATGTTGCCTGGACTGGAGAATTTTAGTTTTGAGGAAAGGTTGGATAGTCTAGGGTTGTTCTCTTTGGAACAGAGGAGGCTGAGGGGAGACATAATTGAAGTGCACAAATGATCTAGGTAGAGTAGATAGGCAGGCCTGATTCTCCTTGGTTGAGGGATCGATAACCAGGGAGCATAGATTTAGGCTAAGAGGTAGTAGGTTTAGAGGGGATCTGGAACTCATTGCCTGAAAGGGTGGTAGAGGCAGAAACCCTCATAACATTTAAAATATACTTGGATATACACTTGAAGTGCCCTAACCTACAAGGCTACAGACCTACAGCTCGAAAGTGGGATTAGGCTGGATGGCTCCTCGTCGGCCAGCATGGACACGATAGGCCGATTGGCCTTTTTCTGTGCTGTAAATTTCTATGATTCTATGAAATCCAAATCATCTATGTATATATATTAAAAAGTGGATCCAGCACTAAATCATGGGGTACACCATTTCCAACTCCTAAACAATCAAAGCATCACAAATTAACCCGAACCCTTTGTTTGCTATCTGTCAATCATTCTATCCATTGTGCTACAGATCCTCTTTTGTCAGATGCTTACATTTTTGTAAATAAGCATACTGTGAATCAGCTTATAGAATGCCTCTGAAATTCTACATATAGTATAATTACTGCATGCACTTTCTCTATCCAACCACTGCACTGCTTCAAAAATCTTCAATTTACAAACATTTCTTGCCTTTAACAGATCCTTGCTGGTTATTCTGGCTTCTCACATGACCCACAGAGTGCTCCCTAATCGGATCTTTTACTATGGATTCCAAGAGTTTGCCCACCACTGACATGAAGATAAATGGTCTGTAGTTATCCAGTTTATCCTTCTCTCCCTTTTTGAACACATTGTTGCATTGATTATCTTCCACACCCCTGGCACAAATAGTTTATCAAGGAGGATTGAGACATTGTGACCAGAATCTGTGCTATCTCTATTATGACTTCTTTCAACAGCCTGGGAGTCGCCATCAGGGCCTGGTGACATATCCAACGTGAGTTCTACTAACTTTGTCAGAACCAAATCCTTTTGTACATCCGAACATTCTTTTCTGGTACAATCTCACTTCCATGATATTTATAAGAACATCAAAAAAAGGAGCTGGAGTAGGCCATCCGGCTCCTCAAGCCTGCTCTGCCATTCAACAAGATTAGGGCTAATTTTCTACCTCAGTGACACCTTCCTGCACTCTCCCCATATTCCTCAATTCCCTTAATATCCAAAAATCTGTCAATCTTTGACTTGAATGTACTCAATGATTGAGCATCCCCAGCTCCCTGCAGTAGAGAATTCCAAAGATCTGCAACCCTTTGAGGGAAGAAATTTCTCCACATTTCAGTCCTTAATGGCTGACCCCTTATTATAAGATTGTGGCCCAGCGGAAACATTTTCTCAGAATCTACCTGATCAAGCCCTTAAGAATTTTATATATGAGATCACCTCTCATTCTTCTAAACTCGAGGGAGTATAGGCTTAGTATACTCAATCTCTCCTCATAGGACAATCCCCTCATCCCAGGAATCAGTCCAGTGAACCTTCATTGTGCTCCCTCCTTGGCAAGTATATCCTTCCTTACATTAGGAGACCAAAACTGTAGACAAAACTCCAGGTGTGGGCACACCAAGGTCCTACAAAATTGGAGTAAGACTTCTTTACTCTTATACTTCAAGCCTTTTGTAATAAAGCCACACATACCATTTGCTGCATTTGCTGTCCTAATTGCTTGTTATACCTGCATATTAACATTCTGTGATTCATATAGGAGGATACCCAGATCCCTCTGAATACCAACATTTCCCATTTCACCATTTAAAAAATATTCTGTTTTTCTATTCTTCCGACCAAAGAGAATAACTTCACATTTCTCCACATTATATTCCATCTGCCAAGTTCTTGCCCACTCATTTAACCTGACTTAGTTGCTTTTGAAGCCTCTTTCCATCCTCCTCACAGCTTACTTTCCCACCTAACTTTGTAACATCAGCAAACTTGGGTACATTACACTGGTGCCTTCATGTAAGTCATTTGTATAGATTGGAAGTAGCTGAGGCTCAAGCACTGATCCTTGCGGTGCCTGCCAACCCAAAAATGATCCGTTTATTCCGACTCACTGTTTTCTATCCCTTAATCAATCCTCAATCCATGCTATTGTATTATGCCCAATTGCAAAAGCCCTAATTTTGTGTAATAATCTCAGGTGAGGCACTTTATTGAATGCTTCCTGAAAATCCAAACACACTACATTCACAGATTCCTCCTTATCCACCCTATTAGTTACATCCCTGAAAAACTTTAATAAATTTGACAAACATGATTTCCCTTTTATAAACAGACACAAAACATTTATTTAATATCTCCGTCATTTTCCACAGTTTAACAAAGAACAGTACAGCACAGGAACAGGCCATTCGGCCCTCCAAGCCTGCGCCGATCTTGATGCCTGCCTAAACTAACACCTTCTGCACCTCCGGGGCCCATATCCCTCTATTCCCTTCCTATTTGTCAAGATGTCTCTTAAACGTTGCTATCGTACCTGCTTCCACCACCTCCCCTGGCAGCAACTTCCAGGCACTCACCACCCTCTGTGTAAAAAACTTGCCTCGCACATCCCCTCTAAACTTTGCCCCTCGCATCTTAAACCTATGTCCCCTAGTAACTGACTCTTCCACCCTGGGAAAAAGCTTCTGACTATCCACTCTGTCCATGCTGCTCATAACTTTGTAAACCTCTATCATGTCGCCCCTCCACCTCCGTCGTTCCAGTGAGAACAATCCGTTGTTTTTCCAACCTCTCCTTATAGTTAATGCCCTCCAGACCAGGCAACATCCTGGTAAACCTCCTCTGTACCCTCTCCAAAGCCTCCACATCCTTCTGGTAGTGTGGCGACCAGAATTGCACACAATATTCTAAGTGTGGCATAACTAAGGTTCTGTACAGCTGCAACATGACTTGCCAATTTTTATACTCTATGCCCCGACTGATGAAGGCAAGCATGCCGTATGCCTTCTTGACTACCTTATCCACCTGCGTTGCCACTTTCAGTGACCTGTGGACCTGTACGCCCAGATCTCTCTGCCTGTCAATACTCCTAAGGGTTCTGCCATTTACTGTATACCTCCCACCTGCATTAGACCTTCCAAAATGCATTACCTCACATTTGTCCGGATTAAACTCCATCTGCCATTTCTTCGCCCAAGCCTCCAACCGATCTATATCCTGCTGTATCCTCTGACAATCCTCATCATTATCCGCAACTCCACCAACCTTTGTGTCGTCCGCAAACTTACTAATCAGACCAGCTACATGTTCCTCCAAATTATTTATATATACTACAAAGAGCAAAGGTCCCAGCACTAATCCCTGCGGAACACCACTAGTAACATCCCTCCATTCAGAACAACACCCATCCACTGTTACCCTCTGTCTTCTGTGACTGAGCCAGTTCTGTATCCATCTTGCCAGCTCACCTCTGATCCCGTGTGACTTCACCTTTTGCACCAGTCTGCCATGCGGGACCTTGTCAAAGGCTTTACTAAAGTCCATATAGATAACATCCACCGCCCTTCCCTCATCAATCATCTTCGTCACTTCCTCAAAAAACTCAATCAAATTAGTAAGACACAACCTCCCCTTCACAAAACCATGCTGTCTCTCGCTAATAAGTTTGTTTGTTTCCAAATGGGAGTAAATCCTGTCCCGAAGAATCCTCTCTAATAGTTTCCCTACCACTGACGTAAGGCTCACCGGCCTATAATTTCCTGGATTATCCTTACCACCCTTCTTAAACAAAGGAACAACATTGGCTATTCTCCAGTCCTCTGGGACCTCACCTGCAGCCAATGAGGATGCAAAGATTTCTGTCAAGGCCCAAGCAATTTCTTCCCTTGCCTCTCTCAGTATTCTAGGGTAGATCCCATCAGGCCCTGGGGACTTATCTACCTTAATGCTTTGCAAGACACCCAACACCTCCTCCTTTTTGATAATGAGATGACTGAGACTATCTGCATTCCCTTCCCTAGGCTCATCATCCACCAAGTCCTTCTCCTTGGTGAATACGGATGCAAAGTACTCATTTAGCACCTCACCCATTTCCTCTGGCTCCACGCATAGATTCCCATCTCTGTCCTTGAGAGGGCCAACCCTTTCCCTGGTTACCTTCTTGCTCTTTATATATATATAAAAAGCCTTGGGATTTTCCTTAATCCTGTTGCCAATGACTTTTCATGACCCCTTTTAGCCCTCCTAACTCCTTGCTTAAGTTCCTTCCTACTGTCTTTATATTCCTCAAGTGCTTCATCTGTTCCTAGCCTTCCAGCCCTTACAAATGCTTCCTTTTTCTTTTTGACTAGGCTCACAATAACCCGTGTTATCCAAGCTTCCCGAAACTTGCCAAACTTGTCTTTCTTCCTCACAGGAACATGCTGGTCCTGGATTCTAATCAGCTGACGTTTGAAAGACTCCCACATGTCAGATGTTGATTTACCCTCAAACAGCCGCACCCAATCTAAATTCTTCAGTTCCTGCCTAATATTGTTATAATTAGCCTTCCCCCAATTTAGCACCTTCACCCGAGGACTACTCTTATCCTTATCCACAAGTACCTTAAAACTTATGGAATTATGGTCACTGCTCCCGAAATGCTCCCCCACTGAAACTTCGACCACCTGGCCGGGCTCATTCCCCAATATCAGGTCCAGAATGGCCCCATCCCTCGTTGGACTATCTACATACTGTTTCAAGAAGCCCTCCTGGATGCTCTTCACAAATTCTGCCCCATCCAAGCCCCTAGCACTAAGTGAGTCCCAGTCAATATTGGGGAAGTTAAAATCACCCAACTCTACAATCCTGTTACCTTTACATCTTTCCAAAATCTGTCTCTCCTTCATTGCTGAGCAGTCCCACATCCTTTTTAATTTCTCATTTTCTTTAACATACTTCTAAAACCTCATCTCCTTTTATATTATTAGCTAGTCTTCTTTATTTTTCCTTGTTAAGCTCTTCTAATCAGTTTTTCACCTTCCCAATATACTTTCTCTATTCATGATTTTCTTTAATATTGTTAGCACTAGTTTTATCATAGGTGTTGCGAACGCTGGACTTTGTAATATAATTTTGCTTTAAAAACTGTAATTTTTAATATAGCTTAAGATGGAGTCAACGAAGTCAGGTGCCCTCACATCCACTCTGCTTAAAGACAAAACAAAATTATTGGTTGCCAGGACAACAAAGATCCTAGATCAAAGACTTTTTTGAAAAGTAGAGACTGCAGGGGTATAACGTCTGACGAACAATGGGTTTCACCCACCCAGACCTTTGGATCGTAAACAAGGAGTCAGCGATTCTGAGGATGCAAATGTGCATGGCAGCTGCTAACACCTGAAAACAATGGAAATCCCAGGTGGCTCTGCCGAAGCCAGACTTATGGACTTTGCATATTGGAAAAGGACAATGGGCTATAAATTTTTGATTCTAAATAAATTCAACAGATTTTCTGAATGTAGATATACTCGACAGAAGACCAGCAGTTGTAGCCTCCGGGGAGGCTGTAAGAAAGAAGATCAGCGGTGGCAGCCTCAAGGGAGACATAGAGGGAACATCTGCTCTCGGAAGCCTGATACAGTGAAAGGCTGCAAAGACTTGAACCTGTTTAGAAAGTTGAAGTTTGCAGAGAAGAAAAAGACCAACAGGATCACCAGGAATCGCCTTATTCACGAACGTCCAGGTCGAAAGTGCTCGGAGAAATAAGCGAAGAGGACATTTACTTTGAGAAAGATCTGGGAGATCCAACCCATTGCAACTGGGAGGAGTTTGAGACTTTTAACTGCAAAGATTTCACCATCAAGGAGGAATGTGTAATGTATACTGTGGGTGTGAGGTTTTCAAGTGTCTGAAAAGTAAATACCTTTCTTTCTAATTTGTAGTATTAGCTACTTACAAAGTACTATTTAGTTAATGGGGATTTCTTTTAGTTTACTTGTTATAAAAGAAGTCTTAAAATGTGAAATCTTGTCATGTAATTCTTTAAATTGGTCTGAGGGTTCATACCTCGTATTTTAATGTTAATGGTCTCATGGAGGTCTTAATATGTCTCCTTTTAAGTTTCACTTTAGTTGTAATCTCTTTATTTATCCACAGATCTCTATGCTTGGATGCACTGCCTGTTTGCCTTTTACAAATATATTTTGTACCATGTCCATCTATTTGAATGTACCCTGCTGCTGATCTGTCTCCCTGTTTGCTCAGCTTTCTGCTCATTTAAATGAACTTAAGTCCCATTTTATTTTGCCTTTTTCCTGCCCAACACTCGTATTTTTGAGCCTTAAGTATCCATTCTATTTGTGGATGTTATTTCTCAATTGCTTTCCTGCTCTCGCATTCATGATTTGTCCCACCTCATGTCTCAGAACGAAAAGCGTGAACCCAGCAGTGGCCCTCCCCGATGAGCAATTCTTCTGTATTGCTCCATAAGTGTTGCGTTGGATGGAGGAATGCACTTTGAGGTGCATTCTTTCCCCGATAAATGCCACCAAAGTCATACCACACTATGAAACCTCTGGCATATCTTGGTATGGTAATTCCCCCCCCCCCCCCCCCCCAGCAATGTATCGTCCTTGGGTCTGTCTTCCCTACGGCTTTGGGAAAAGATGTCGGAATGTTGTTGTCATCTTGGGAAAACTGTCTAGGTTATCCGAGCAGGGATTTTTTTTGCCTCTACTTGCAGAAAATGGCACTTCATCGCACACTATCAAATGCCAGTGACATTTGAAGGCTAAATGTTCTGGTAATTTAGTGAACAATTGCAAAACACAACGTCTTGTCTGTTACAGGAACAATCTATAATTTTGACTTTGGGCGTTAGTGTTAAATGGCCGATATCGGATCCAATCTGTTGAACACTTTTCCTCATTCTCATTTCCTTTGAAGTCGAGAGAAATACATCATGTGCGGCTGATCTAATATATATATATATCTCTATTACCCATTTTACACTATGGCCCAAAATCAGTTACCCCGTGGACATTGGACGCAGTAAGTTTGTTCACTGTACAAATGAGATAAGTGGTCTTGGCGGGAAGGGCTTCTCAATGAAATTGCAAAGTTGGAACATTACACCTGTTGGAAGAGCTTTGTTGATCAGTATTTATTGGGTAGATTCGTCTTTGATATTTGGTCATTGAGACATTATGTTTCTTCCTATCTATCCTATCAATGCCCCTCATAATTTTGTATACCTCAGTCAGGTCCCCCCTCAGCCTTCTCTGCTCTCAGGAAAACAACCCTAGCCTACCCAGTCTCTCTTCATAGCTAAAATGCTCCAGCCCAGGCAACATCCTGGTGAATCTCCTCTGCACCCTCTCCAGTGCAATCATCACATCCTTCCTATAGTGTGGTGCCCAGAACTGTACACAGTACTCCAGCTGTGGCCTAACTAATGTTTTATACAGCTCCATCATTACCTCCCTGCTCTTATATTCTATGCCTCAGCTAATAAAGGCAAGTATCCCATATGCCTTCCTAACCACCTTTCTACCTGTGCTGCTGCCTTCAGTGATCTACGGACAAGTACACCAAGGTCCCTCTTACCCACTGTACTTCCTAGGGTCCTACCATCCATTGTATATTCCCTTGCCTTGTTAGTCCTTGCATCACCTCACACTTCTCAGGATTAAATTCCATTTGCCACTGCTCTGCCCATCTTACCAGCCCATCTATATTGTCCTGTAATCTAAGGCTTTCCTCCTCACTATTTACAATACCACCAATTTTCCTGTCATCTGCGAGCTTACTGATCATACCTCCTATATTCACGTCTAAATCATTAATGTACACTACAAACAGCAAGGGTCCCATCACCGATCCCTGCGGTACACCACTGGTCACATGCTTCCACTTGACCCTTGACCGTCACCCTCTGCCTCTTACCACTGAGCCAATTTTGGATCCAATTTGCCAAATTGCCCTGGATCCCATGGGCTCTGACCTTCTTAACCAATTTCCCATGTGGAACCTTATCAAAAGCCTTACTGAAGTCCATGTAGTCCTTGCATTGATCATTGCGGCACTCCACTAGTTACAGCCTGCCAACTTGAAAATGCCCCGCTTATCCCAATCTCTGCTTCCTGTCTGTTAACCAATCCTCCATCTACACCAATATATTACCCCCGACTCATGAGCCCTTACCTTGTATATTAGCTTTTTGTGCGGTGCCTTATCGAATGCCTTTTGGAAATCCAAGTATGTTATATCTACTGGTTCCCCTTTGTCGATCATACCAGTTACATGCTCAAACACTAATAAATTTGTCAAACATGATTTCCCTTTTGTAAAACCACGTTTTCTTTGTCTGACCATACTATGATTTTCTAAGTACATTGTTAAGACATCCTTAATATTAATTTCCATCATTTTCCCGACAACTGATGTCAGGCTAACTTTTTTTTTTAGTTTAGAGATACAGCACTGAAACAGGCCCTTCGGCCCACCGAGTCTGTGCCGACCATCAACCACCCATTTATACTAATCCTACACTAATCCCATATTCCTATCACATCCCCACCTGTCCCTATATATATCCCTACCACCTACCTATACTGGGGCAATTTATAATGGCCAATTAACCTATCAACTGACCTGTTGTTCCTTGTTTTCTCTCTCCCTCCTTTCTTGAACATCAGTGACACATTTGCTAACTTCTAATCCGCTGGGACTGTAATAGAACCTAGGAAATTTTGGAAAATCATAACCCGTGCATCCACTATCTAAGCAGCTACCTCTTTTAGAACCCTGGGATGTAGGCCATCAGGTCCTGGGGATTTGTTGACTTTTAGTCCCTTATATTTCTCCAATACTTTTTCTCTGCTGATATTAATTACCTTAAGTTCCTCACTCTTATTAACCCTTGGTTATCCTCTATTTCTGGTATGTAATTTATATTTTCTACTGTGAAGACAGACAAAAATTTTTGTACAATGTCTCTGCTATTTTCTCATAATTTCTCCTGCCACGGGACCAATGTTTAACTACTCTCCTTTTTATATACTTGTAAAAGATCTTACAATCTGTTTTTATATTCCTGGTGTTAAAGAGAGAATTGAGAGAGAGAACTGAAACCCCAGTTCCCTTCCCTTTACTATCCGTAATCAGTGTATTTTTGTTGAAAAGGAAGATGAGTCTGTTTCTTAACTCCTCAGTGTATGGACAATTTGAATATCCAGCAGCACACTTTTCATGGGTTGAAATAAAGAGGACTATTTTTATGCACACACTCACCCTGAAAGTCTAATGCTATGTCAGTCACACACACATATTTGAGAAAGAAAGCCGTTAAAGAGGATAGTGTACTTTTACAAATTACAAATGAAGGAATAGTTCGTAAGTCACGTGATTTGGCTTGTCTTGGGGAAAAGGCATGTGTTGTGGGCCCAGTGAAGAAGGTGTTTTCACTCCTGAAGCGCAGTAAGGTAGATTCGATAGCTGGAGTCATATATCAAAGTTGTTGAAGGATTTTCTCAAAGGCATGGATTTTCAGCAGGCCATGAAGTTAGTTGTTTGTAAAGGCCTGCTCGGGTCTGCAAATGAGACCCGACCCAGGCCCGACAGAACACCATCCGAGCCCAAGCCCGACCTGGCCCGTGTCCTTCCATTTTTTCCCATGCCCGACCCAACCCGACCATCAGATAACTTACCTGCCGTTTTTCACTTTGTTCCTTACCTGCACAAGCTTAAAATAACTGTAACTAAACCACCTTTAAAGTCCAAAAAGTAAATTAACATTAGAGTCACTTACCTGAGGTGGTGATAAGAGTGTGTCCGATCCGGCCCGAGCCCGAATGCTGGACCCGGAAGTGTGACCTGACCCGAACCCGACACTTGTCGTCGGGTCCCGTCGGGCTTGGGTCGGGTAGCAGGCCTTTAGTTGCTTTTAGTCTTATTTCTCGGAAGTCGGTTTTCTGTACTGGTGGACTCAAAAAGGAACAGGCTTGGAGACCTTAAGATGTGATCGTCTCCAGATTTAAGGCATCGGTGTATTGCCTTTGCTGCTGTCTCTGTAGCTGTTGTTTGCAGACTACCCAGTCTCTCTCTGGTGCTTGTATAATAAGATTCAATATCTGTGATTAATTTCGATTGGGTGACCACCTGATCAATATTTCTATTGTCCACCCAGAATGATTTGAAGTTCAAAGCCATTGCTACACAATGGGGATGAATAGTGGCCACCTACTTCTAATTTAACTAGTTTCTTACAGCTCTCTTTGTTATGTTTTGAGCTTGGAGGCAGTGAGTTTAGGAGTCCATAGATATTGAGTTTTGGATAAAACCACAAACAATAGGAGGTGAAAATTCCACAAATGGTTTTGTCTTGAAATGTCCAAGGGAGGCACTCCACCCATGGTCATTCAATTAGGAATTTCTGGAGCCTTGAGATACTTCTGAGTCTGGGCCAAAATTGCAAAAGTCACCTGACCTTCAGCAGCCATCTTATGCAGCATTTAATGTCCATTGTGGTTCATTGAAAAAAAAATTCAGCTCCAGAAGATTCTATGCTGAATACAGTCCTGGTTTAAAGTTATGAATGGGACATGCCTTTACTAGGCATGACACTGGCTAGTTCACCCTCATATTCTATTTTTTTCCTCTTTTTATCAACCTTTTGCTCGACCTTTGCTGATATCTAAAACACTCCTATTCCTCAGGCTTACTACTGTTCTTTGCCACATTATAAGCCTCTTCTTTTTATCTGTTACTATCCTTAACTTCCCAAGTAAGCCACGGATGGATCTTTCTTGCTGAGTTTTTGCTTTTTAGTCGAATGTATTTTTTTGAACAATTAGAATTATTTCTTTCAATGTTGATTTACTGCCATACCTTTTAGTCTATTTACCCAATCAACCTTAGCCAGCTCTCCCCTCATATCTACCTAATTGACTTTGTTTAAGATTCTTGTTTGGGACTGGAGTATGTCACTTTCAAACTTAATATGGAATTCAATACCATTATGATCACTTTTTCCCAGAGGATCTTTTACTATGAAATTACTAATTAAACCTGCCTTATTGCACAATACTAGATCTATAACAGATTTATCCCTCATTGGTTCCACAATGTATTATTCCAGGAAACTGTCACAAAAGCATTCTACAAACTCATCTTCCAGCCCATCTTTGCCAATTTGATTTGTCCAGTCTATATGAAGATTAAAGTGCCCCATGATTATTACATTGCTTTCGTTACAAGCTCCAATTATTTCTTGTTTAATGCTCTGTCCAACGGTATAAAAACCATTCTGAGACTTATAAACTACTACCACCAGCGTATTCTTATCCTTGTTATTCCTAATCTCCACCCATACTGAATCTACTACCTGATTTTCTGAGCCAAGATCCTTTCTCACTACTGTTCTTATGACACCCTTTACGATCAGGGTCACCCCTCCTCCTTTTCCACTCTGCCTGTCTTTTCGAAATGTTGTGTACCCTGGAATATTTATTTCCCACCTTGGTCACCTTGTAACCCTGTCTCTGTAACAACGATTTGATCTGAACAATTATCTCTATTTGTGCCGCTATTACATCTATCGTCTCATGAATGCTTAAGCATTCAGATAAAGAGCCTTTAATTTTTTGGTATTATTCTTTGCATGGACCTTATGCCCTGATCCCAGCCCGGTTTAAGTGGAGTCCATCCCTCTTTCCTCAGTACTGGTGCCAGTGCCCCATGAATCATAACCCCTTCTTCCCATAACACAATTTGAGCCATGCATTTAATTCTCTAATCTGTTTCACCCTATGCCAATTGGCACGTGGCTCAGGTAACAATTCAGAGATTATTGCCTTTGAGGTTTTGCATTTTAATTTGGACCCTAACTCCACAAACTCTCTCTGTAGAACATCATTCTTAGTTCCACCTACATGGACCACAACAGCTGGATCCTCCCCCTCCCACTCCATGTCCATCTCCAGCCACAAGGAAATGTCTTTACTCCTGGCACCGGGTAGGCAACACAACCTTTAGAACTCCTAGTCGTAGCTGCAGAGAACAGTATCTAGCCCCCTGACTATATTGTCCCCTATCACTATCACGTTCCTTTTCACTCCCCCCACTTGAATGGCTTCCTGCACCATGGTGCTAGGGTCAGATTTCCCATCCACCCTGCAGTCTTTGGTGTCATCCACACATATAGCAAGTACCTCGTACCTGTTGGTCAAAGTCCAGGGCCGAGTCCCCTCCATTACTACATTCTGGATCCCCATACCTGACTGACTTACAGTCACACCCTACTGTTGCTGACCACTGAAGAACTCTAAAGTTCGACTTAACCTAAGGGGTGTGACTGCCTCCTGGAACAGTGTCCACATAACTCTCCCCCTCCCTGAGGCCCCACAATGTCTGCAGCTTGGATTCCAGCTCAACAGCTCTGAGCTGAAGTTGCTCAAGCTGCAGATACTTACCACAGATATGGTTGTCCTGGATTCCAATGCTTTCCACAAACTCCCATATGTTGTAGTTACAGCACACCATCTGCCCTGCCATATCTGTCTAATCTTATTTATTTATTGGATTAGTGCACTAGTTATTAAGTTAGTAAAGTAATAGCAAGTTACAGTCTCCTAGCTTAGAAACAAAACAAAAACACTTCCCGGTTACTGGAGGTAAAACAAAAATAAAAAGCAGCATCTCCTTCCCCCTCTGCCCATGACAGCAAATTTACAAACAGTAGCTATATTTTATTCATTTTCGTCTCCTTGAAATATGATACACGGTGGGGAGCATATAAACTGTGATGCACAAAGTATCACAATTGTGTGGGACAGACTGGATGAACCAGAGCGGTCTTTACCTGTCCTTCATTGTCTGTATGTTTGTATATTCAGCTAAGACAATTCTTCACAGTGGTTACAATCTGTCAGCTTTTGAAAGCCTCTATGTGTGATTGTAAACAGATGTTAGAGTGCTGAAACTGTATCGTGACAACAAAACATTTTATCTAAGGTTCTGAGTTCTTTACTTTTTCATTGCACATTTGAGATTAAAAACTAGCTTCACTGACAGAAATCATATCCCCGCCCAACTGGATAAAATCGTTGCAAGAATTAGTCATTTGTTGATGGAGTAGCCAAGCCATTCTATTCAAATACAAATATCTTTTGGGCGTTGTTCAAATATGTCTTTGATTCTTTATTTTTAAATAAACTGAAAGCTACTTAAGTGAACTTGGTCTAGGTCACTATTTTGGAAACTATTTATCAGCCTGTTGTTACGACCTCAGTAAAACCGTTAATGTTAAAACACGAGATATGAACCTCCAGACCAATTTAAAGAATTACATAACAAGATTTCACGTTTTAGCTTTTTTATTATACCAACTAAAATACAAGAAATTCCCATTAACTAAATAGTATTTTGTAAGTAGGTGATACTCCAAATTACAAAGAGAGGTATTTTCTTTACCTTTAAAACACTTGAAAACTTCACACCACACTTAGACGTTACACAGTCCTCTTTGATGGCAAATTCTTTGTGGTTATAAGTCCCAAACTCCTCCCAGCTGTAATGAGTCAGAACTCCCAGACCTTTCTCAAAGTCAGTGTCCTCTTTGCTCACTTCGAGCACTATCAACCTGGACGTCCATGAATAAGTTGATCCTGTTGGTCTTTTACTTCTCCGCAAACATCAATTTTCAAAACAGGTTCAAATCTTCACAGCCTTTTGCTGTATATCTTCTGAGAGCAGGTGTTCGCTCTCTCTCCTCCTTGAGGCTGCTACTGCTGGTTTGTCTTCCTTTCTTACAGCCTCTCTTCAGAAAATCTGTTAAATTTATCTGGAATCACAAATTAATAGCCTATTGCCCTTTTCCATATGCAAAGTCCACAAGTCTGGCTTCAGCAGAGTCACCCAGGCTTTTCATTGTTTCCAGGTGTTAGCAGCTGCCATGTACATTTGCATCCTCAGAATCACTGACTCCTTGTTTATGATCCGAAAGTCTGGGTGGGTGAGACCCATTGTTCTTCAGGTGTTATACCCCTGCAGTCTCTGCTTTTCAAAAAAAGATCTTAATCTGGGTTCTCTGTTGTCTTGGTAAACAAATTTCTGTCTTGTCTTTAAGCAGAGTGGATGTCAGCTGATCTCTGACTCCATCTTATTCTTTTAAAAATCAGTTTTTTAAAACATAATTATGTTACAAAATCCAGCGTTCATAACAATGTCTTTTTTTTTAAATCAGTGAGTCTATCTGTAGCCTTCTACAAGAAATACTGAAGCTTCTGTAGACAGTGAGAAAAGGAGACAAATGATTACATAAGAATATTACTTATAGCGTAGTTTATATTTTCTACTACACACAAAGCCTAATGACAATAAAAAATATGATAGGTTGCTGCTATTATTTGCTAATACTTATATTGTTCAATCAATTTGTTTGGCACTTTAAATCAAAGTCTAGCGTAGTGTTATTCTGCTATCTTCTGAAAACATGAGGGCATGTGACTGACCAGCTGCTGAAATAGACTGAGGAGGGTTTTTTGTTTGATCCTTGAGCATGCTGCTTGATCGAGTTATCAGGGGAAGTGAAACTCCCTGGGACATGGAGAATTAGGGGTCACTGATGAGAGTAGTCTGAGACAGAAGCCAAAAATAAATCTACTGTAAGGAAGAATGAAGACATACCAAAATCACAACATGTCTCTATGGCAACGATGTCACCTGACAGCGATGCAGTGCCTTCAACTCTAAGACGTACGAAGTGAACAACTGCATCAATTTCCAGTATTGTTGTTTCATGGGCTCTCTGATTCCTACCATTTCAAACAGGAGCAGGCAAGAGCATTCCCAAACCTGGCCCTTAAGCTTTGCTCAGCCTTACTCGCACTGTTGCCTGAATCATGGGTTCAAGTCCCATGCCAGAGACTCAACAGCGTAATCCAGGCTGATGATTCATTGCAGTGGTGAGGGGACGCTGCAGTGTCAGAGGTCTGTTTTTTGGATGAGTCTTTAAACTGAGGTCCCATTTGCTCTCTCAGGTGGATGTAAAAGATCCCACGGCACTTTTGGAAGAAGAGCATAAGAGCTTAGGACATCCTGAGGTTCCGAAAGGTGCTAGGTGTTACATAAATGCAAGCTCTTCCTTTCTTTTCTTTCTTGAGCTTATTTGCATTAAACTCTCAGACGGGTGAAGCCATCCTTCTTTACCAGGTCACTTTTTCGCCCCCTGAACTGGGGTAGTCTTGAATTTGTTGCTCTAAGTAGATTATGGGCAGTTGTAATATTCTCTACAACCCACCTTTCATTGGATGAAAGTAAACACTTGCCGTAAGCATGTTACCCAATTCTTGAATCTTGGTGATGTTTTCTGCTGATGTTCTGTATCCCACACCAATGCCTTTCCTCTTAGAATTTTCCAGACACTAAATATTTGATTTTTCTCTCTCAACACAGCTTACAGAAAGGCTTGTCACTGGAACAAGGCATTGTTGCTTAGCTTAGATGTTCTGAGTTCTGGAAAGTTTGCTGCTGGTAAGGCACTGACATTCCTCAGCATTCGGCTTTTGGTTAGTCATCCTCTTATCTTGAATTTTCAAGTATGTTCTTGAATATCGTGAGGCCCTGAAAAGTAAAAAGAAAACAAAATGTACACCAGTCAATTTAAGTCAGTGGTCTCAAAACCTTTCTTTGAGGGGACCGCCTGCAAATACTGACAGACCCAGGAGATCTCTGTTCTAATGTACTAAAGGCAGTGGCCTAGATTCTCCGCAGTTGGTACATTTTGGATGTATCTCTTGGTGTCCTGCCACAAGGACATGTCCTTGGACCCCAAGGAATCATACATTCTTACGATCACCTCCATCTTGGTGATGGGCTCCATGGCCTCTGTCAGGGAGCAACTGGCTGGAGTTAGTGTGTGAGAGATGATCCCATATGTGAAAATATTTAGCACCTCAATGTATTATTATGCCTAATTTCATGACTTTTGCAGGAAGTGCACATTTCAGGCATCTGATGGAATCTTACCAACGAGCCTTTGGATTAGTTGTGGCATTCCCACCTCTGAGAAGGTGTAGGGTTTGAACACCCAATCCAGACAGTCCCAGCAAGTGGAGACTGAATTCTGCGTGACATCCAACAGGATACTCATGTTCAATGGGTGTGGGTGGCCTTCTCCTCCCCCCATCAAATGGGTTGTATAAGTCCATTAAATCCTCCCTTTGTATAGGACTAACTACCCTATTGACTGGGATAAAGATGGTCATGGAAGTAGTATTCACAGTGTGTCAGACTGTTAATCACCTTTCAAAGCCCTCCACTACTAAACAATTCTCCAGATACAACAGCAAGGAACTTTATTGCTGCACTATACTGAAAAATGGGAGAATCTGGGAGTTTGATGAGGACAATATGTTGTCCCGATTATTACTCACCACAGCAGCACTCTCTGACGAGGCTCATATGAGAAGAATGGTCACTTGGATATGAGCTAGTACTTCTTAAAATGTATCCCAACATTAGTCGCTGTCTCGAGAAGAGTTAGGGAGGAAAGGAGGGAAAAATTAACTTCATAATTCAATTCATTCTCACTTCATTTGTGATGTACATAATGGACTTCTATTCTGATGAACACTGGGAGATGCAAAGAATTACATTATACTGCACATGCCCTATCAAATTGAACATTGACACAAAAGCCTGAGGTATATTGTATGGGGCTAACTGTGTTTCTCCTTTCTCACACCATTTCCTCTTCTCTGTGAAACTCTTATTTTGCAGATTAAGAAAATAACTTGCCTTTATATAGCGCCAAACACGATCTCAGGATGTCCCAAAGTGCTTTGCAGCCAATGAAGTACCTCTGAAGTGTAGTCACTGCTCTAATATAGGGAAAAGTGATTAACTCTTGTGTGCACAGAACGATCCCACAAACAGCAATGAGACAATGACCAGATAATCTGTTTTTAGTGATGTTGGTTTTTTGGTGATTATTAGTCAGGCCACCAGGGTGAACTTCCCAGCTCTTCTTTGAAATAATGCCATGAGATCTTTTCCAGCCACCTGAGAGAGCAGGCTGGGCCTCGGCTTAACATTTAGTCTAAAAGATGGCACTTCCAACACTTGAGCACTTCCTTAGTGTGTCACTGGAGGGTTAGTCTGGATTATGTGCTTAATTCTCAGGTGTAGGACTTGAACCAGCACAGAGGGGAGAGTGTTACCACTGAGTCAAGCATATCACCAGACTGTGTTCATTTCAGCAAGTGAGCAGACTGGCAATTAGCTAATAACCTATAGCCCAGGCTGCCATTTTTAAACTGACTAACATATAGCATTGAAGATTAGCACTTTGTATAAAATATCTTAGAACCAAACTACCCACAGTGCTTCTTAACAGCACAATATCAGAATACTAAAAGGTGATTTAATAACTCTTTCACCTCTTCTGACTTTTAGAATTCAAGCTTTACTGTCCATGGAATTGATTAGAATTGTTAAACAGAAAAACAAATCAAGAAGATTCATTTTTCGGCCTTTAAATCCAAACGTACCTAAAACTTGTGTTTCTCTCTGGTGTCATACAGCCAATACCATGATTATGGTCGCCAACTCTGGTTAGATGTATTCCTGGTGGTTTCCTCACAGCACTTCACACCTGCAACAACCCCACCCAGTCAAACAGCCTTTATTCTCAGCTACAATATTTTCATAATTAATAAACAAAAATGCTCAAATTTTTTTTTAAAACACCAATTTTTAATGCCCTGGTGATATCTCGTGGCAGTATGCATGAGATTAATCATTAATTCCTGGAAAGTCCAGGACAATGCTGGAGGGTTGGCAACATTAACTCCGATGGTGGGCACAGAGGACTGAGACCTGAGACAGTGCGGTGGGTTACAGTGCAGCCAGATGCAGGAGGCCAGCCCAAAATACACTGGCTCATTAGGGCTGTCAAAAATACTTAAATTAGTGCCCTCTCCACAATATAACTGAAGCAACTGAGCCATAATCGAGGCACCCAATCCCAATGGGTGCTGGAGGGGGTGGAAAATAACAAAAAAAAAATTGTCTGGGTGGTCCTTACCTTAGGGTTACCCAACATGCCTGTTCTTCACCTCAACCTCAAAAGGCCCCAAAGTGGCAGAAAAAATGGCAACACTTTATAGGCAGCCAGTAGGCTGCTGGCACCAGAAATTCTAACCCTGTGTCCATTCCTGCTCCCCATGGTGCTCCGTGCATGTTATCCACTACACACCATAAGTGCCAGAGCACCTCTGAGCTCTCATTGGAATGCAGGCACGCAGAGGATCCAGTAAGCTCTATCTGTGATGGTACTGTGCAGAGGTCTATGTTGTCCTGAAAAGTCTCCCGCTACGCAATGAGATGGCAGCATCATGTTGTGGGATGGGTGCAACCCACTGAATGCAAACATAACGGCTGCTTTTGACCTGCCCTGGCTGTCAGTTTGTGCACTACACATTGGAGTGAGGTGTTAGTCATGCAAGAGTGCCGCAGCTGTTTGCAATGCTGATTTGACAGCTGAGCGACCCGTGTTTGTGGTCAGTCTCAGTATCATGTGGCTCGCATAACTGCACATAATTTATTCTCTATCTTAGATTGAGAAAGAAAGACTTACATTTACAAAGTGTCCTTTCATATCTACCAGCAACGTCTCAAAGCATTTCACACATAGAAAATTACTTTGAAGTGCACTGGTGACCATTTTGCACACAGCAGGGTGCAACAAACATGTCATGAATAGCTTATTGTTAAGAAATCTTGACCAGGACATCAAGTGAGCTCTCTACAGAAAACCTGTGCATGGGAGAACTCTCTACCCTACTTTAGATCGCGCCATTGAGTTTTTATTGCCCACCTCAACCATACAAGTGGCTTCTCAGTTTCATGTCATATCTGAATTCAGCACCTTCGATAATGCATCACTCTCACAGTACTGCACTGGAGTGTTAGTCTAGGTTACATGCTCAAATCTCAGAACCTTCTGACTCAGGTGAAAGACCCAAATATATAATGTAAGGATTTTGATGACCTTTAGATTAATTACTTTGTTTTCTGCATGTTGTGTGTGTGAATGTTTATGAAAGGAAACTCCAAGCTGAGAAATGACCTGTGAATTGACCATGGGACCAGACACTGCTTTAGGTGGACAACTATATGATAATGTGGCTGCTGAGGTGAACGCAAGGACAGCTTTAAGCACAGAAACACTTAATGATTTCCTGGCTGCAGAAATCATACCCCCAACATGCTATCAATTTCAGTGCTAAAAGCGGCATCTAAAATATGTAAAGTAGTTGACCTTGTGTTACCGCTGCCCAGTATAGTCACAGCACTCAACATACAGCGGTCTCACTGTGTCACAGTGGTATGTTGGTTATGATACTGGACTAGTAATCCAGAGGTCTGAACTAATGATCCAAAGATATCATAGTAGCTGGAGAATTTAAATTCAGTTAATTAACTAAGTAAACATCAAATAAAAAGCTAGTCTCAGTAATGGTGGCCATGAAACTACCAGATTGTTGTAAAAACCCATCTGGTTCAATGATGCCTTTTAGGGAAGGAAATCTGCCATCCATACCCAGTCTGGCCTATGTGAAACAGCAATGTGGATGACCCTTAATTTCTCTCTGAAATGGCCTAGCAGACCACTGATTTGTATCAAACCACTATAATAAAGTATAATAAGAATAAAACTGGATGGATCACCCGGTATCGACATAGGCACCAGATTCCGACACAGCAAAGGAAAGGTCTTCCTCATGAACATTTGGGGAATTGTGTCAAAATTGGGAGAGCTGTCTCAGCCAAGTCAAGCAGCCTGACATAATCATACTCACTGAATCATACCGTGCAGCCACTGTCCGAGACTACTTTATCACTATCCTTGGGTATGTCCTGTCCCAACAGCAGGACAGACCCACCAGAGGAGGTGGCAAAGTGATTTACAGTCAAGAGGAAGTGGTCCTGGGAGTCTTCAACATTGACTCTGGACCCCATGAAGTTTCATGACATCAGGTTAAAGATGGGCAAGAAATGCCCCTGCTGATTACCAGCAATTGTCCACACTCAGCTGATGAATCAGTGTTCCTCCATGCTGAAAATCACTTGGAAGGAGCACCAAGGGAAGCAAGGGTACAGAACGTACTCTGGGTGAGGGACTTCAATGTCCACCACCAAGAGTGGCTCAGTAAAACCATTACTGACCAAGCTGGCCGAGTCCTGATGGACATAGCTGCCAGACTAGACCTGCAACAGGTGAGAGAACCAACACAATGGAAAATCTACTTGACCTCGTCCCCACTAAACTACCTGTTGCAGATGCATCTGTCTATAACAGTATTTGTAGGAGTGACCACCGCATAGTCCTTGTGGAGATGAAGTCCCGTCTTCACGTTGAGGAGACCCTTCAATGCGTTGTATAGCACGACCACCATTTTAAACGGGATAGACACAGAACAGATCTGGCAGCTGATCACTGGGGATCCATGAGGCACTGTGGGCACCAGCAGCATCAAAATTGTATTCCACCACAATCTGTAACCTCATGGCCTGGCATAGCCCTCCTGCTACCATTACCATCAAGCCACTGGAGGGGAACACTTCCCTCTAAGGTACTGAGTATCAATCGCATGAAACAGTCTTTGGATACAATTTCCACTTCATGTGGAAAACCTCTATTAACTCACCAAGCAATAGTATATACTTACAACACCAGTTGCTTAGTAGACCTGCGTATAGGAGCTCATTCCCGGGTGGTCATGTCCGCTGAACAACTTCTCCCGTATGACTTCCTGTGACTGACCAAGTCACACTTCCCGGCTACTGTAACAATGTCCTTGTAAAATGTAGCTTTATACCCCTTTCTGACCTGGTCCCTCAACGTATAAGATCATGTCTCAAATTGGGTCATCCAATTCAGTTTCAGTGCGTTATCAATCACACACTGGCTATGCAAGATCACCTGCATGTGGTCATATCCTGCTGTCAGCTGGGGCGGGGCGGGGGTGGGTGATCTTAGGTGCATACCATCCATGGATGTGATAATCTGTATCTTGATAAGACAAGGAAACCATTCACACATATTTCAAAAGGCCATTGTCCAATGGAGTGCTTGTAGACAGGCTGTTTGATGTTTTAACAGCCCAGGCTACCACATCAGTGGCATATCCTGACGTGTGTGTGTGTGTGTGTGTGTGTGTGTGTGTGTGTGTGTGTGTGTGTGTGTGTGTGTGTGTGTGTGTGTGTGTGTGTGTGTGTGTGTGTGTGTGTGTGTGTGTGTGTGTGTGTGTGTGTGTGGTGGTCCTTGTTCAGTTGTGCTGTCTTTTATTTTTAAAAAGTCCAATATGAATGGAGCAATGATGTCTTCAGTCAGAATTCTTCTCCCTTCGTCCCGATGTCCTCTGCCTCCATATTCTTACTACCCAGTGAGCTCCACATGCTGGTCCAAACCACAACTGGTTACATTTTACTTACTAACAGGAGATATTAACAAATGCCTCACAGCGTAACAAAAATAAAAGAGATGTCCACATGCCTTACAGCATAGCTAGCACAAAGGAAGATGGTTGTGGTTGTTGCAGGTTAATCATCTCAGTCCCAGGACATCACTGCAGGAGTGCCTCAGGATAGTGTCCTAGGCCCAACCATTTTCAGCTGCTTCATCAATGATTTTCCCTCAATCACAAGGTCAGAAGTGGGGATGTTCGCTAATGATTGCACAATGTTCAGCACCATTTGCGACTCCTCAGATACTGAAGCAGTCCGTGTAGAAATGCAACAAGACCTGTACAACATCCAGGCTTGGGTTGATAAGTGGCAAGTCAGATTCGTGCCACACAAGTGCCAGGAAATGACAATCTCAAACAAGAGAGAATCTAACCATCTCCCCTTGACATTCAATGGCATTACCATCACTGAATCCTTCACTATCAACATCCTAGGGGTTACCATTGACCAGAAACTGAACTCGAGTAGCCATATAAATCTTTTTCTTTTCTTTTGGGCCTCCTTATCTCGAGAGACAATGGATACGCGCCTGGAGGTGGTCAGTGGTTTGTGAAGCAGCGCCTGGAGTGGCTATAAAGGCCAATTCTGGAGTGACAGGCTCTTCCACAGGTGCTGCAGAGAAATTTGTTTGTTGGGGCTGTTGCACAGCCATATAAATACCGTGGCTACAAGAGCAGGTCAGAGGCTAGGAATCCTGCAGCAGGTAACTCACCTCCTGACTCCCCAATGTCTCTCCACCATCTACAAGGCACAAGTCAGGAGTGTGATGGAATACTCTCCACGTGCCTGATGGGTGCAGCTCCAACAACGCTCAAGAAGCTCGATACCATCCAGGACAAAGCAACCCGCTTGACTGGCACCCCATCCAAGGGTACACACCCTTCACCACCGATGCACAATGGCAGCAGTGTGTACCATCTACAAAATGCACTGCAGCAACTCACCAAGACTCCTTCGACAGCACCTTCCAAACCCGTGACCTCTACCACCTAGAAGGACAAGGGCAGCAGATGTATGGGAACACCACCACCTGCAAGTTCCCCTCCAAGTCACACACCATCCTGAACTATATTGCCGTTCCTCCATTGTCGCTGGATCAAAATCCTGTAACTCCCTTCCTAACAGCACTTGGGTGTACTGACACCCCAAGGACTGTAGCGGTTCAAGAAGGCAGCTCATCACCACCTTCTCAAGGGTAATTAGGGATGGGCAATAAATGCTGGCATAGCCGGCGTTGCCCATATGAACAAATAAAAAAATGAGAGCATGCCAGAAGCAGCAATAGGAATAACCGGAAATGAGATGTCAACCTGGTGAAGCTACAACACAGGACTGTAGGCATCCTAAACAGTGGAAGCAGCCTGCAATAGACAGTTAAGCAATAGACAGTTAAGTTAAGCAATCCCACAAATCAAATCAAAGCTGTGCATTCCCACCACATCCAGTTGTGAATAGTGGTGGATAATTAAGCAACTAACTGGAGGAGGAGGAGGCTCCAAGAACATTCCTATTCTCAATGATGTGGGAGTCCAGCACACGAGTGCAAAAAGACAAGGCTGAAATATTTGGAACTACACCAGAAGTGCCAAGTGGATGATCCATCTTGGACTCCTCCTGAGGTCCCCAGCATCACAGAAATCAGTCTTCAGCCAATTCGATTCACTCCACCTGATATCAAGAAACTGCAGAGCACATGGATAGAAGATTGTCTAGCCATCTGGAAACAGAGAGCAGGCATAAATGGGTCATTTTCTGGTTGGCGAGATGTAATGCGTGGTGTGCCACAGGGATCTGTGCTGGGGCCTCAACATTTTACAATTTATATAAATGAATTGGATGAAGGGACTGAAGGCATGTTTACTAAATTTGCTGATGACACAAAGATAGGTAGGAAAGTAAGTTGTGAAGAGGACATAAGGAGACTACAAAGGGATATAGATAGGTTTAGTGAGTGGGCCAAGACCTGACAAATGAGTATAATGTGGGAAAGTGTGAAATTGTCCACTTTGGCAGAAAGAATAAAAAAGCATATTATCTAAATGGTGAGAGATTGCAGAGCTCTGAGATGCAGAGGGATCTGGGTGTCCTAATGCATGTATCGCAAAATCACATATGTAGGTTCAGCAAGTAATTAGGAAAGCTAATAGAATTTAATTGTTTATTGCAAGGGGAATTGAATACAAAAGTAGGGAGGTTATGCTTCAGTTATGCAGGACATCGGTGAGACCACATCTGGAGATTGTGTACAGGATTGGTCTCCTTATTTAAGGAAGGATGTAAAAGCGTTGGAAGCAGTTCAGAGAAGGTTTACTGGACTAATACCTGGAATGGGTGGGTTGTCATATGAGGAAAGGTTGGACAGGCTAGGCTTGTATTTGATGGAATTTAGAAGAGTAAGAGACATCTTGATTGAAATATATAAGATCCTGAGGGATCTTGACAGGGTGGGTGTGGAAAGGATGTTTCCCTTTGTGGAAGAATCTAGAACATTTAAGACAGAGATGAGGAGAGATTTTTTCTCTCAGAGGGTTGTGAGTCTTTGTAACTCTCTTCCTCAAAAGGCAGTGGAAGTAGTGTCTTTAAATATTTGTAAGGCAGAGGTGGCTAGGTTCTTGTTAAGCAAGGGGGTGAAAGGTTATCGGGGGTAGGTGGGAATGTGGAGTCGAGGTTACAATCAGATCAGCCATAACCTTATTGAATGGCAGAGCAGGCTTGAGGGGCCAAGTGGCCTACTCCTGTTCCTAATTCATATGTTCGTATGGACACAGCAAAGGCTATGGGCCCTGACATCATCACGGCTGTAGTGCTGAAGACTTGTGCTCCGGAACTAACTGAACCCTTAGCCAAGCTGTTCCAGTACAGCTACAGCATGTGCATCTGCCTTGCAAAGTGAAAAATTGCCCAGGCATGTCCTGTCCAGAAAAAGCAGGACAAATCCAATCCAGGCAATTACTGCCCCATCAGTCTACTCTCAATCATCAGTAAAGTGATGGAAGATGTTGTCAACAGTGCTATCAAGCAACACTTACTCACCAATGGCCTGCTCTCCGATGCTCAATTTGGCTTCCGCCAGGACCACATGGTTCCAGATCTCGTTATAGCCTTGGTCCAAACATAGACAAAGGAGCTGAATACCAGAGGTGAGGTGAGAGGAACTACCCTTGACATCAAGGCAAAATTTGACCAAGTGTGGCATCAAGGAGCGATAGCAAAATTGAAATCATTGAGAATCAGGGGAAAACTCTCCACTTGTTAGATTCATACCTCATACAAAGGAAGATCATTGTAGTTGTTGGAGGTCAATCATTTCAGCCTCAGGAGATTACTGCAGGAGTTCTTCATGTCCTAGGGTCAACCATATTCTGCGGCTTCATAAATGACCTTCTCTCCATCATACGGTCAGAAGTGCTGATGATTGCACAATGTTCAGTTGGTTGGTAATTGGCAAGTAATATTTGCACCACACAAATGCCAGGCAATGACCATCTCTTCCAGGAGAGAATCTAACCACCTCCCCTTTGACATTCAACGGCATTACCATCACTGAATTCCCCACTATCACCATCCTGGGGGTCACCATTGACCTGAAACCCAACTGGACAAGCCACATAAATACTGTGTCTAGAAGAACTGGTCAGAGGCTGCGAATTCTGCGGCAAGTGACTCATCTCACCTCCTGACTACCCAAAGCTTTTCCACCATTTACAAGGCACAAGTCAGGGTGTGATGTAATTGTCTCCACTTGCTTGGATGAGTGCCGCTCCAACAATACTCAAGAAGCTCAACACCATCAAAGACAAAGCTTGATTGGCCCCTCATCCAGCACCTTCAACATTCACTCCCTTCACCACCAGCACACAGTGGCAGCAGTGTGTACGATCTGCAAAATGCACTGCAGCATCTCTCAAATCCATGAACATTACCACCTAAAAGGACAAGCATAGCAGGCACGTGGGAACACCACCACCTGCAAGCTCCCCTCCAAGCCACACACCATCCTGACTTGGAAATATATCAGCACGTCTTCATTGTTGCTGGGTCAAAATCCCTGCCAAACGACACTGTGGGTGTACCTACGCAACAAGGACTGCAGTGATTCAAGAAGGCGGCTCACGGCTACCCTCTCAAGGGCATTGAGATAGGCAACAAGTTCTGGCCTTCCCAGTGAGTCACATCCCATGAATGAATAAAGGTTTCCCGGAACCAGCCAATGTGTGTGATTCCTAACTTTATGTTTACCAGAAATGGCCTATGTGTTGCACAATGTCCTACATGAAGCCAAAATTAATTCAAAGTAAGAAAATTCAGACAAATCCAAATTGGCCACTTGAATTTTGGGATCATTAGGGATTTCACTCTGACAGTTAACTCTTGCTGTATTGTGCCTATTTTTCTTCTAAACATAATTTATTCCCGTGTTATTATCTTCCCCCTTTTTTCCAGTTGGGTCTGTACCACCCACTGAGGACAGTTGGACAACTTGCTCCCAAGTCTCTATCAGTGCTCTTCTGAAACTAACCATTATGAAGTACCATTAAGAATGACTTACTGATTTCCTTTCTCTGTGGGAAAGTGCACAATCTGCAATTTCTGGTTCTCTTGCTCCCTCCACCCCCAGCAATTCAACAAAGACTGAGACCTCAGAAAAATGGAGAATTGCTGTTAGAGTCATAGCACAGAAGTTCATAGCACAGAAGGAGCCCATTCATCCCATTGCTTCTGTGCTGGCCTTCTATTAGACTAATCCAAAAGTAATCCCACTTCCCTGTTACTTTCCTATAGTGCTGTATCTTGCTCAATTTAGCGCCTAACTGCTCATACTGTCTAAGACCGACCGACCCAGTCAGAGCCCCCAATCAAAATATATGATTCTGATTGTGGTGGGAGAAACACACTGATAATTCAATGCCATCGCTCCACATATCGCCTAACATATCATTTAAAACTTCCCAAGTTAAAGAAAGACCCAGCCAAAGTGTACCATCTATCAACCCCGAATGAGGCTAACCAAACCAGGTGTCTTTAAATCAAAAAATTAACTCTTTAATTAGAAGAACTAAATTCTTAAACACCATGAAGATATAAACAACATTTAAAATAGAAAAAATTAGAGAGTCCTTGCAAATTTACAGTCCAATGTTGCTTGAAGTCCTCACAGAATGTTGCCTGAAGTCCTCACAGTCGTCCAATGCAGGAAAATAGGTTCTTCCACAGTAGAACAGTCCGTAGTCTAACTTCAGCAGTAGGTGATTGCTTTCCTTTTCCAACAAATTACGACTTGCAAACACTTTCAATAGAATCAAGCTGACTTTAGAGTTTTTGAGGGATAAAAGATTGTCACAGTCTAACTTCCCTTGCTTCAATTTAAATTATCAGAGATCTCTGTTTTGGCTTGACTTTTTTTAGAATTTTGAGAGATAATAGTTAAACAGACTAAATTCTTATTCCTTCAGTTTAAATGGCTGAGAGCTCTTTTTCCAGATGCTGACACCACAGTTGTGTCCTCTGTCTGTCTGTTCTGTTAGAACAAACTGTCTTCAACTAAAAGCCAGTTCAAAATTGAATTGTAACAAATGTATCGCTTGCTACTCACTTCCAGTGGCTGTGTCTATGGGAACGAGAATGCACCCCTTGAATTGCAGTCTCCAAATGGCTGTTTCTAATGGCAACCGAAAATGCACCTTTCTACAACTCCTGAGGCTTGCCGGTTCTTAAAGCAATACTGATGCTTGACAAGCCTTAAAGACAAACTGCACATTCCCGGAAAAAAAAACGATGACACCAATCCAAAAGTAATCCCACTTCCCTGTTAATTTCCTATAGTGCTGTATCTTCCTCAATTTAGTGCCTAACTGCTCAAACTCTCTGAGAAACCTCAACCATACTTGGACCCTATGTTATTGGTTCTAACAGGGATCATGACCTTTGGCCTCTTTCCGTTGTTTCCCAAGAGTTTTCCAATCCATTCTGTGATGTTCCTCATGCTCGCACCATGGAATCAACAAAACATCTGGGACAGCCAGTAACTGCAATTAATGAGGGGCCTATTCCTCTAACTATAGAATCTTCCACATCTGCCGCTTTCCTATTCTTTCCATACACATGCCTTTGCTCCACTCATCCAGTCCCCTGCTCCATGTATCAAAGTATTGATGAAGACCACCCTCCGCTGAGTCATTGTTACCACCCACCTCACAATTGTCCAATACTATGTATGACATCCTATGTTACTGTAACAATGGTAAACTGTCCCTCCTTGTCCTTCTCGAGCTGTCTGCAGCTTTTGCTATGTTGACCACACCATCCTCCTCCAACACCTCTCCACTGTTATCCAGCTCAGTGGGATTGCACTCACCTGGTTCCATTCTTATTTATCTAATCATAGCCAGAGCATCACTTGCAATGACTTCTCTTCCCACTCCTTAGTTGTTACCTCTGGTGTTCCCCAAGGATCTATTCTTAGCCCCCTCCTATTTCTCATCGACATACTGCTCCCCTGCGACATCATCTGAAAACACAGCGTTGGTTTTCACATGTATGCTGATGATGCCCAGCTCTACCTCACAGCTCTCTCGACTCCTCCACTGTTGCTAAATTATCTGTCTGCTTGTCAAACATCCAGTGCTGGAAGAGCAGAAATTTTCTCGAATTAAATACTGAGAAGTCTGAAGCCATTGTCCTTGGTCCTCTCTTCAAGCTCTGTTCCCTAACTACCAACACCATCCCTCTCCCTGGCAATTGTCTGAAGTTGAACCATTCTGTTTGCAAGCTTTGTAATATAATTGACCCCAAGATGAGCTTCCGACCACGTATCTGTGCCATCACTAAGACTGCCGATTTCCACTTCTGTATCGTTGCCTGACTCTGCACTGCCTCAGCTCATCTACTGCTGAAACCTTAACCTTAACTCCAGACTTGACAATTCCAATGCACTCCTGGCTGGCCTCCCACATTCTACCCTCCGTAAACTTGAGATCATTCAAAACTCTGCTGCCTGTGTCCTAACTCGCACCAAGTCCTGTTCATCTATTATCCTTGTGCTCGCGGATTACATTGGCTGCTAGTCAAGCAACTTCTTGATTTTCAAATTCTCATTCTTATTTTCAAATCCCTCATGGCCTCGACACTCCCTACTTTTGTAATCTCCTCCAGCCCTACAACCCTCCGAGATATTTGTGCTCGTTAATTCTGGCCTCTTGAGCGTTCCTGATTTTAGTTGCTCCACCCTTGCCTTCGGCTGCCTCGGGCCTAAGCCCTGCAATTCCCTCCCTAAACCTCTCCACCTCGCTTTCCCTCTTTAAGACACTCCTTGAAACTTAACTCTTCAACCAAGCTTTTGGCCATCTGTCCTAATATCTCCTTATGTGACTCAGTATCTTATTTTCTTTTTTTTTAATTCATTCATGGGATGTGGGTGTCGGTGGCTAGGCCATCATTTATTGCCCATCCCTAATTGCCCTTCAGAAGGTGGTGGTGAGCTGCCTTCTTGAATCGCTGCAGTCCATGGGAGGTTGGTACACCCACAGTGCTGTTAGGAAGGGAGTTCCAGGATTTTGACCCAGAGACAGTGAAGGAACAGCAATATAGTTCCAAGTCATGATGGTGTGTGACTTGGTGGGGAACTTGCAGGTCGTGGTGTTCCCATGCATTTGCTGCCCTCGTCCTTCTAGTTGGTAGAGGTCGTGGGTTTGGAAGGTGCTATCAAAGGAGCCTTGATGCATTGCTGCCGTGCATCTTGTAGATGGTACACACTGCTGCCACTGTGTGTCGGTGGTGGAGGGAGTGAATGTTTGTGGATGGGGTGCCAATCAAGCAGGCTGCTTTGTTTTGGATGGTGTCGAGCTTCTTGAGTGTTGTTGGAGCTGCACCCATCCAGGCAAGCGGACAGTATTCCATCACACTCCTGACTTGAGCCTTGTAGATGGTGGACAGACTTTGGGGAGTCAGGAGATGAGTTACTCGCCTCAGGATTCCTAGTCTCTGACCTGCTCTTGTAGCCACACTATTTATATGGCTACTCCAGTTCAGTTTCTGGTCAATGGTAGCCCCTAGGATGTTGATAGTGGGGGATTCAGCGATGGTAATGCCATTGAATGTCAAGGGGAGATGGTTAGATTCTCTCTTGTTGGAGATGGTCATTGCCTGGCAGTTGTGTGGCGTGAATGTTACTTGCCACTTATCAGCCCAAGCCTGGCTATTGTCCAGGTCTTGCTGCATTTCTACACTGACTGCTTCAGTATCTGAGGAGTTGCGAATGGTGCTGAACATTGTACAATCATCAGCGAACATCCCCACTTCTGACCAAATGATTGAAGGAAAATCATTGATGAAGCAGCTGAAGATGGTTGGGCCTGAGGAACTCCTGCAGTGATGTCCTGGAGCTCAGAAGATTGACCTCCAACAACCACAACCATCTTCCTTTGCGCTAGGTATGACTCCAACCAGCGGAGAGTTTTCCCCCTGATTCCCATTGACTTCAGTTTTGCTAGGGCTCCTTGATGCCATACACGGTCAAATGCTGCCTTGATGTCAAGGGCAGTCACTCTCACCTCACCTCTTGAGTTCAGCTCTTTTGTCCATGTTTGAGCCAAGGCTGTAATGAAATCAGGAGCTGAGTGGCCCTGGCAGGACCCAAACTGAGCATCACTGAGCAGGTTATTGCTAAGCAAGTGCTGCTTGATGGCACTGTTGATGATACCTTCCATCATATTACTGATAATTGCGAGTAGACTGATGGGGCGGTAATTGGCCAGGTTGGACTTGTCCTGCTTTTTGTGTACAGGACATACCTGGGCAATTTTCCACATTGCAGGGTAGATGCCTGTGTTGTAGCTGTACTGGAACAGCTTAGGTAGGGGCATGACAAGTTCTGGAGCACAGGTCTTCAGTACTATTGCTGGAATATTGTCAGGGCACATAGCTTTTGCAGTATCCGGTGCCTTCAGTCGTTTCTTGATATCACGCAGAGTGAATCGAATTGGCTGAAGTCTGGCATTTGTGATGCTGGGGACTTCAAGACGAGGTCGAGATGGATCATCAACTCAGCACTTCTGGCTGAAGATTGTTGCAAATGCTTCAGCCTTATCTTTCGCACTGATGTGCTGGGCTCCCCCATCATTGAGGATGGGGTTATTTGTGGAGCCACCTCCTCCAGTTAGTTGTTTAATTGTCCAGCACCATTCATGCCTGGATGTGGCAGGGCTACAGAGCTTAGATCTGATCCGTTGGTTATGGGATCACTTCGCTCTATCGCATGCTGCTTACGCAGTTTGGCACGCAAGTAGTCCTCTGTTGTAGCTTCACCAGATTGACACCTCATTTTGAGGCATGCCTGGTGCTGCTCCTGGCGTGTCCTCCGGCACTCTTCTTTGAACCAGGGTTGGTCTCCTGCCTTGATGGTAATGGTAGAGTGGGGGACATGCAGTCCCATGAGGTCACAGATTGTGGTTGAATACAATTCTGCTGCTGCAGTTGGCCCACAGCGCCTCATAAATGCCCAGTTTTGCATTGCTAGATCTGTTTGAAATCTATCCCATTTAAGACGGTGATAGTGCCACACAACATGATGGATGGTATCCTCAACATGAAGGTGGGACTTCGTCTCCAGAAGGAGTGTGCGATGGTCACTTCTACCAATACTGTTATGGACAGATGCACCTGCAGCAGGCAGATTGGTGAGAACAAGGTCAAGTATGTTTTTCCCTCCTGTTGGTTCTCTCACCGCCTGCCGCAGACCCAGTCTAGCAGCTATGTCCTTTAGGACTCGGCCAGCTCGGTCAGTAGTGGTGTTACCGAGCCACTCTTGCTGATGGACATTGAAGTCCCCACACCCAGAGTACATTCTGCGCCCTTGCTATCCTCAGTGCTTCCTCCAAGTCGTGTCCAACCTGGAGGAGTACTGATTCATCAGCTGAGGGAGGGCAGAAGGTGGTAATCAGCAGATTTCCTTGCCCATTTTTGACCTGATGCCATGAGACGCCATGGGGTCCGGAGTCGATGTTGAGGACTCCCATGGCAACTCCCTCCCGACTGTATATCACTGTATAATGCTCCTGTGAAGCGCCTTGAGACATTTAATAATATTACATAATATTATATTAATAATATAAATATAAATTGCTGTTGTTGCATGAATAATCACTTTGAAATGTATTGTTGCAGTGGCTGTGCTTGCGCCTCCCCTGCTGGAGATGGCGCTGTGCGCGGAGGTCAGCGGATACTGCAGACTGGGGCTCCATTGCTGTCAGCGGTTGTTCGTTCCTATATGTCTATGAGCGGCCTGGGCGAGAGCAGCGGCCGGAGCGGCGTGTGTGCTGGAACCGGCGGCGGGGTCCGGGGGAAAGGGATGAGCGAGGAGTATTTTGGGAGCGCTGCGGACTGGGAGGACCAAGATGGTTCCATGGTGAGAGCGACGCCGCGAATCTGCCGTATTCTGCTTGAGGACAGGCCACAAATGGCAGAAAGGCGCCGTTAGAGAGAGGGCGGGGCCAGAGGAAATGAGGTGTGGGCGGGGCCAGCGACAAGGCCAGGTGGTGGGCGGGGCCTGGAGGGGGCTGTCAATTGATGGGGATGGATGAGGTGGGATGGGGTAGGGTAAACCTGCGGATACTGGAAAACTCAGCATGTCAGGCAGCATCTGTGGAGAGAGAAACAGAGTTAATATTTCAGGTCATGAACGAAGGTCTCCTGCTGTTCTCTTCACCCACCCCCCAACCCTGTACTTTCCTCTTATACCCCATGCTCCTCTTCCCCCCCCCCCCCCCCCAGCTGTCCTCTTTTCCAGTCTCGCCCTCCACCCCCCTCGCCCCCCTGCTATATAAAAAAAGTGCTTCCTCATAGTCCCCCTGCATCTCTTACCTAAAATTTTTAATCTATGTCCCCTATTCCTTGTATCATTTGTTACTGGGAACATGTTTTCCTTGTCTAACTTATCTGAGCCTGTCACAATCTGTACACTTCTATTAAATCTTCCCTCAATCTCCTTTGTTCGAAGGAGAACAGCCCCAGTTTTTCCAACCTAACCTTGAAACTACATAGAAACATAGAAAATAGGAGCAGGAATAGGCTGTTCAGCCCCTTGGGGCTGCTCTGCCATTCAAAAAAGATCATGGCTGATTGTCTAATTCAGTATCCTGTTCCCGCTTTCTCCCCGTATCTCTTGCTCCCTTTGGCATTAACTAAAATCCTCCATGCCTGGAACCATTCTGGTAAATCTCCTCTGCATCCTCTCATTGTTTGACAGTGTTCCTGTGAAGCACCTTGGGACATTTTACTATGTTAAAGCGTCTATATAAATGCATATTGTTGTTGAACCTTGCCTTTACTACTTTTGTTCAGAATACAAGTCCTGAATCATGAGGGTGACCCTTTTGGGTTTTGAAGTTTAAATCAGCAACTTCCGGGGAGTGGGAGGGAAAACTAGGAAGGCAAAGGTGGAGATGGGTTTCAGGGGAAGCTTATTGCTAGCCTGACTAACAATTTGTTATCCTCACACAGCACGATGAAGATGATGGGGACGGTGAAGATGATGCAGAGGTGCAGCAGGAGTGCCTGCAAAAATTCTCCAGTCGAGATTACATAATGGAGCCACCGATCTTCAACACACTGAAAAGGTAATGGAAACCTGCAGTTAGGGACCAGTCTTGCACCAGTCACACGCAGCACTGTGCCAGTCACACCTCCTGTCAGTCGCACTCAGCACTGTGGCAGTCATGCCCAACATTGTGCCAGTCACACCTCATGTCAGTCACACTCAGCACTGTGGCAGTCACACCCAGCATTGTGCCAGTCACACCTCCTGTCAGTCGCACTCAGCACTGTGGCAGTCATGCCCAGCATTGTGCCAGTCACACCTCATGTCAATCGTGTTCCACACTGTGCCAGTCACACTCAGCACTATGCCAGTTGTGCTCGGCGCCAGTCATGCCCAGCACTGTGCCTGTTACATCTAGTGCCAGTCACACGCAGCACTGTGCCAGTCATGCCTATCACCAGTGTTACGACCCAGGTGGGAGGAGTGCACTGTCTTTTCTAGTTCCACTTCTCCACAGGTCACAACATATATTTAAATCTGTACCCAGTTACCGATACAGTCAATCATATACCCTTTATCCCAGAATAAAATACACCAAGCAGATTTCTTTAATAAACAACAAAATTATCAGTTTATTATCAAACAAGACCAATCCAGTAAAGAAGCAAAGCATTAACACACAGATTGAAAGATGAAAGTTCCCTGGTTTAAAAAGAACGCACACGCATGCTCTTTCACATAAAATAAAAGCAAAATACTGCGGATGCTGGAAATCTGAAATAAAAACAAGAAATTCTGGAAGTACTCAGCAGGTCTGGCAGCATCTGTGGAGAGAGAAACAGAGTTAACGTTTCAGGTCAGTGACCCTTCTTCAGTTCTGAAGAAGGGTCACGGACCTGAAACGTTAACTTTGCTTCTCTCTCCACAGATGCTGCCAGACCTGCTGAGTATTTCCAGCATTTCCTGTTTTTATTTTTATGCACTCTCACATACTGTGGTTAAAGAGAAACTAAAAGAAATTTTCTCTGCAGAGCTCTTTTACAAAAAACAGACAAAATAAAAACCTTTGGCCAAATACTTGTTCATACTTGAAGAAAACAGATGAGATATGTTGTGTCCCAAAATAGCATACAGTCTGGCGTCTCAGAACAAGTAGACAGATCACTGGGATCTTTTCTGGAGCAGTTCTTTTCAGGCGGCATCAAGAATTAATCTGACAGGTTTTTCAAGCTTCTCAGGAGAAATGCAGCATCGGGGGTTTCAGCTCCCACTGACTGGGTCTTTGCAGGGTTTCAGAGAAACAGGAGGAAAGGGATGAGCTGGTTGTTTGTCTCTTAGCAGGTTGATTTCCAACTGCTTTTAACAACACAGTCCACACCCCAACAGAATCAAACCAATATCTCAGATGTGAAATCCCAAACAGCAAATCAGAATCTCCTGACCACTGTAAATCTTGACATGTCACATCTTGATCAACATCTCCCCAAGTCACCAAGGTTTCTGTTGTTTATTGAGCTTAAGGCATGTGACATCCAGTAAAGGTTTGTTCTGAAATAAGACCTGTGATCCTTGTAAAAAAAAAAAGTCCATGGAGACTTTTGAGTTTTCCCAAATAAGCCATGTCCATAATTCTAATACACGAATCCACCAAATTAAAAAAAAAAAGCACTTTCATAATACCGGTCATACCCAGCACCCAGCGCTGTGCCGGGCGCACCCAGCACTATTCCAGCCACGCCCAGCACGATGTCAGTCACGCCTAGTGCCAGTCATACACAACACCGTGTCAATCACCCCAATGCCCGTCGCATCCAGAACTGTGCCAGTTTCGCCTAATGCCAGTCATACTCAACAGTGTACTCGTCCAGCGATGTGCTAGTCTCTCACAGCACTGCTTCATTCTCTCTCCGCCGTGCCCCCCCGCCTAACCTGTTTCTAATCCACTTTGTTTCCCTCCCCAACTTCCATGCTCTTCAACCTTCTCCAATAGTTCCATCTGTGTTGCCTTTTCCATGGTTTTCTGAAGGCCCATGTAAACCACATCCCCTGCATTCCCCCCCCCCCCCCCCTGCCACATCTGTCATCTCCTCAAAGAACACGTAACCAGGTTTGCCATACAAAATATTCCTTTCGGAAATCCCCGTTGACCCCTTCGAATTATTGTTATTTATAATTTAGTTTTTAAATTAAAGTTTTCAAAATATCCCCTAGCATGGATGTTAGTCTATCTGGCCTGTAATTACTTGGATGAGTTCTATCACCTTTTTTGAAAAACTGTTTCCTACATTGGCCCCTCTCCTGTTCTCTGGCACACATCTAATTCTCAACAGAACCCTAATTTCTAGATGCTCTGCTATTTATCCACCCATATCCAAAGCATTGATGTCCACTCTCTTTTTACATAACATGCGTTTGAAATTCAGTCAAGCTTTTGGCATCGTGTTAGTTGGATGGAACCCTTGGAATAACTTTAAAAATTAATCAACAGTCTCAGAACCGACCCCTGTGATACTCACTTCCAACCTCTCTCAGATACTTCCCCTATCTCTGACTCGCTGTGATCCTCCTTCCTGCCAGTCCAGTTTTTCATTGAATTTACTATCATTCCCCTAATTCCATACCCCTTAATCTTCTGTAGTCAAAGGCTTTCTGGAAAGAAAAAGCTGGGCTGTTGAGCATCGAATGAGTTTGCAGTATGTATTCCTGACCACAGTGTGGCACCAAACCTCCAACTATTTTATCTGCACCATAATTCCAAATCCTGACATTCTGGAGATGTTACCTTGATACAAGTTATTGAAAAGGTTTTTTTGAATGTTGGTTTGATAAAATCTGGATTGAATTTCAATTACAACCCATCCATGTTGAGTAAAAATGGAGAGTTTACTGTTTTTAATTCAGTGTTTGCTGAGTTATTCCTGATGGACAGTATCAGTCAGCCAACCCTGAGAAATATATTGGAGTTGTGTCTGACTGTCATACCAACACTGGGGTCTGAACAGCCCTTTTCATTCATTACACCACTTCTGGAGTGCCCTCAGGATTCATAGGCTAACTTTTCAGGAAAAATAATACAAATCACAAAGGGCAGGGCGGTCACAGTGCTGACCTCGAGAGCTAAAGCCTGGCTCGGGTATATAATTAAAACCCAACCTGACCACAGCCAACCCGAACCCAACTGGAGCCCGAGTCCTTGAATTATTTTTCATGCCCGACCCGAAAATATCAAACTTTTTATTGGAACAGAAAAAAATCGCGTCAAAACATAGATTAAAAACAAAACAATCAGTACAGTCCAGCTCAACTCCGAATGCTGGACACAGAATCTAGACCCGACCCCAACACGGGTTTGGTCGGTTTCGGGTCGGGTAGCCAGGCTTTGTCAAGAGCTACTGTTGTCTCTAATGCACACACTTTGATTCCTAGAGCTGACCCTGGACTGTGTGGAATGTGGTAGTGACTGAGCCCGGGCCGTGTCATAGTGTTTTACCCTGGGCTGTGCGGTGTAAGTTACTGACTGACCCTAAGCCATGTGTACAAGGGTGGTGGAAGTGGAGCCAATCAGTGATTTCAGAAGGAAATTGGATGGGATCGAGCGGGGGATTGTGACAGATTGGATTGCTCCGTGGAGAGCTGGCATGAACTCAATGGGCCGAATGGCCTCTTTCTGTGTGTAAATGTATCTATGACCCTATATGGGATTTGACAGTGACTGAGCCCGTGCCATGTCGGATCTGATGGTGTCTGGGCCTTGGGCCGTGTGCAATGTGATCATATCTGGGCCTTGGGTCACATGCAATGCGGTGTCTGGGCCTTGGGTCGCGTGCGATACGATCGTATCTGGGCCTTGTGCCGCGTGCGATACGATCGTATCTGGGCCTTGTGCCGCGTGCGATGCGATCGTGTCCGGGCCGCGTGCGATGCGATCGTGTCCGGGCCGCGTGCGATGCGTTCGTGTCCGGGCCGCGTGCGATGCGATCGTGTCTGGGCCCTGGGCCGCATGCGATGCGATTGTTTCTGGGCCCTGGGCTGCGTGTGATGCTAATCCTGATTGTATCTATTTCATTTCCCCAGATATTTCCAGGCAGGGGGCTCTCCAGAACATGTGATCCAGATGCTGTCTGAGAATTACACAGCAGTAGCACAGACTGTAAACCTGTTGGCAGAGTGGCTGATTCAGACAGGTAATGTCTGGCCGTCACCGAGTAAACAGGTGAAGCTGAGAAATACAAATTGAACCCCTTTTTTATGTATTGAGGATAACTCACCGATCTTTTCTTGTGGAGGATATCCGATTCTTTCCACTGGTGCTCTGAGAGTGCGTGGTTGTGCCTGCAACTTGGTCTGGACTCGGATGCTTTCACCAGCTTCCACCTGTGTTTTCAGAGTGATTCAGGGTCAGCCCTCCTGGTTTTTCTGTCTCCATCAGCCTTCCGTAAGAGTGAGAATGGAGGTGAGGGTGATGTTACCACCCCCCAGTTGTGTTGCCGTTTGTGTGATTTTTCTTCTTTAATGAGGAGTCACGGTCTTGGATGATGTGCCAGATTCAACTGTATCAGTGACATTGTTTATTTAGTGTAATTTCTTCATTAGACCAAAGTTCAAGTTATGGTAGTTTAAGTGAAATGATTGGCCTAGAATCATACAGCACAGAAGGAGGCCATTTGGCCGATCATGTCTATGCCAGCTCTTTGGTAGAGCAATCCAATTTGTTCCAATCCCCTGCTCTTTCTCCATAGCTCTGCACATTTTTCACTTTCAAGTATTCATCGAATTCCCTCTTGAAGGTTACGATTGAATCTCTTTCCACTACCCTTTCAGGCAGCGCATTCCAGATTGTAACAGTTTACATAATTGTCTTTCAGTACATCTTTGCACACTCATTAAGGTCTCTTAAGGTACTGAATTGGACACAGAACCCAGCTGAGGCGTAACCAGTGATCTATAAAAATTTAACATAACTTCCTTTATACACTGTCTCTGTTTAGAAAGCTGAGGATCCTTTGTTTTTTTAACAGCCTTATTGACTTGTCCTGTCACCTTCAAAGATTTGTGTACATAAACCCCAGGTGTCTCTGCTCCTCTACCCCATTTAAAATTGTACCATTAAGTTTATATTCCCTCTCCTCATTCTTCTGACCAAAATGCATCACTTCACACTTCTGTGTTAAATTTCTTCTGCCATGTCTCTGCCCGTTTTACCAGTCTATGTCCTCTTGAAATCTGTTACTAGCCTCCCCACTATTTACTACATTTGAGCTTTATGCCATGTGCAAGCTTGAAATTATGCCCCTGTATACCCCAATCCAGCTCATTCATATATATCAAAAAGAGCAGCGGTCCTAATACTGATCCACAGATGAACACCGCTGTGTACGTCCCTCTAGTCTAAAAACAGCTGCTCATAACGCTCTGCTTTCTGCCCTTAGTTAATGTTGTATCCATGGGCTGCAATTTTGCTAAAAAGTCTATTTTGTGGTACTTTGACACATGTCTTTTGAAAGTCGGACCCACCCACCTGATTGGCCCCTGTTGGCGCGCCCCTCCCGCCTGATTGGCCTGCGTCGGCGCGCCCCTCCCGCCTGATTGGCCCGCGTCAGCGCGCCCCTCCTGCCTGAATGGCCGGCGCCACCCTCCAGCCTGATTGACCTGCGCCGGCGTCACCCTTCCGCCTGATTGGGCTGCGCCGGCGCCACCCTCCCACCTGATTGGTCCGCGCCGCTCGATTGGCCTGCGTCTACAGGGTCTTCTGTCTTTAGAACCCTTTCCTCGATAGGTTGAGCCTTATATGGACCAATGAGTTCTTGTTACCCTCTACGTTATCCAAGTGGCCATTCTTCAGATGCAAGCCCTAATGGGGAATGTTGGCTGGCTAATTGGCTGTAAAGGGATAAAATAACCCAGGTCAATCTCATTCTTTTCCAGCATCCACTTATGTGTGCTTTTCAGCAAGAATCAGTAAATAGTGATCGGGACTTAGGGCCCTAACTGGTCTATGCTATCCTTAACACATGGGAGGATCCCACCATCATCTTTCTGAGCTATGGCGGAAGCTAATTGAGTTGTGTCCAGGCCTTGAATCCCTGTGTCAGGCTGGCCTGGATTGCAACGTTCCCTCCCCAACCAATCCTAAGACCTTGGATCTCAGTGAGCTGGGATTGTCCCTCAAGTTCTTATATTTGGCTATGCTGAGTTATGTTGCCAAAGCAAAGGGCCATAGACCTGCTTCATTTATCTGAAATCTGTTGCAGTTTGTGCCTTTTTTTTTCAGGGGTGGAACCATCACATGTCCAGGAGACCGTTGAAAACCATTTGAAGAATTTGCTGATCAAGCACTTTGATCCTCGGAAAGCTGATTCCATTTTCACAGAGGAGGGGGAGGTAACGTTCTGAAAGCTTTTCCCAAACAATCCTGTATTTATGGTACATTTCAGACAAAAAATGGTTTAACAGAAAAAAGTCTGTAAATCCTCTACACCATGATACTCCAATAAGAATAGGCTGATCCCAATTCTATGGAACCAGTGTTAAGGTTTTATATAAATGTTGGCGCTCCTTGCCAGGTCTGCCAATTTTGTGTGTAGCAGTAGAGGAGTTCCTAGTTGCATTACATCACCATGTCACCCGGCTGTACTTGCTTGTTCGAGTTGTGTGACTGCCTCAGCTCATGCACTGAGCGCCTGGCTTCAGCACTAAATGGACAGAAATCCAGGACTATGCATCACTGGACGTGAGGTGATTTCATTGATGATGTTGAGATCAGGAAGGGGATTGGCAAAGGTAAACTCATAAAATTGCTCACAATGGCAAAGAGTGATCTGAAATTATATGGGATCCTGACATAGAAATTTCTGTTGCTGGAGGGGTTTCTCTGTAGACTCATGATGATTGGCTGCTATATAATAAATGAAGAAAACCAATCTCCTGTGGCATTGCGTTGAAGTACAGCCTTCAGCTGAATTAGGTTTAGAGGGCAGGGAACCAATTGGACCAGGAGCTCAGACATAATTCAGTCCCATTGTAAAGTCATACAACCTGTTCTTATTTTTATATTTCTATTCTATATTCCCATACCCACATCTGTGATGGAAGTTGCCTGTGTAAACTTGTCATGCTGTAATTTCACGATCCTGCTGGAGGTGGGAGTGCAGTGCATCCCTTGGTGGAATAGTATAATTCAGATTTCTTTTGTTACATTATTTCTTATACTTTGAGAATTTGAGTTAATATTGGATCACTTCTGAAACCATAGGCATTTCGGCACAGAATGAAATAAAAGCAAAATACTGCGGATGCTGGAAATCTGAAAATCTCTTTTCACAGATGCTGCCAGACCTACTGAGTGGTTCCAGCATTTCTTGTTTTTATTTCAGCACAGAATAATGTCATTTGGCTGATCTGTGCCCCTGAATGATTGGCAGTTCTTAAATTGGGGCTGTTCAGTCTCAGCCTGGAAAGTATCGTGTAGCTGCTGTCAGCTGCAGTGCTGTAATATAAAACACCTTTGGACTTCGGCTGATCCTTACTGACTACTCTCATTACACTGTACCTGATTCCTAACTATGTTGCCTCCAAAAGGTTGACAGTAACTGTTAAGAAGACCTCTGACCTGATACATTTATCACAAAGATGTGTTAACAAGGCTGATCAAATATCAAGGGGCTTTTTACGTTGTTACTTCTCATCATGTTCAACCTCGCTTTTGAGATACACACTTCTTTCAAATATCTACTCATGGTTTAAGCCTATCTTAGTGAATTCACTCTAGTATTTTTGTTCTGCATACTTAAATGCCTGAGAATACAAACCTAGAATGGATGAGTTAGGACTAAAAACAGAGTGAGGTGTAAGTTGTTCACTTCAAGGGTGACATAGTCATTGGCTGAGTTACAAGGAAAAGATTATTCATCCTTGCTTGCAGTATACTGTTTATAAACGAACCCCAACTATGAATCACAAATAATGAATGGATCCTGGTTGCAGCAATCAAACTGAGCAGTAACTCTCCATCTATAAGTGAAAAACCACCTTTGTAAAATGTTTGTAATGTGAAAAGATGATAATCTGTGTGTATCTCTTTTTGGAATGAATCTATGTTACAAAACTGAAATGTCTCATGGCTAGCATGTATCCATCATACTCCAGACATCCCACTTTGTTACAGGTGCAAAGTAAAGCCAGTCATTGACTTGGAACCTAAAATTTACACCAGCTACGCATTGCTTTCTGATTGCTCTCAGGGGTTTCAAAGTGACTATGGTTACATGGATATGTCTGTTTCAGCTACTTTCCAACAGGAGCGCTTGAGTTGTGGCATTGAAAGGACAGGCCAGGTTAGCATCTAAACATCACAGCAGTTCTCTAAATCCCAGATTACCCGTGAACACTACCACGAGAACTCCACCTGTACTAAACAAGGGTGATGGTTAAAGGTCGAGAGCAAGAGGAAAGGCGAGTGCCTGAAAAAGCTACAGATGCAGGAACAGAGGAGATTGTGGAGTGATTTGAGAGAGGTGTTGAAAATTATAACAGGATGGGACAGAGTAGACAGTAACAGTTGTTGAAGATTTGGTAATGAGAGGACATAGATCTAAGATTATTATGAAAGTATTACGGACGGTATTGAGAGAGAACTGAAACCTCAGTTCCCTTCCCTTTACTGTCTGTAATCACTCTGTTTTTGACAAAGACGATGTGTGTGTTTCTTAACCCCTGGGTGTGTGGCCAATTGAAGAACCAGCATGCTTTTCGTGGGTTTAAATAAAGAGGATTATTTTTATTCACATGTTCACCCCAAAAGTCTAACTTGAAGTCACTCACTCACCATTCACACACACACGCTCGAGAAAGAAAGCCATTAAAGAGGAGAGTACACTTTTACAAATTGCAAACAAAGGAATAGTTCATAAGTCCCGTGATTTTGGCTCGTTTTGGGGAAGAGGCATGTGCTGTGGCAAAGAAGGCATTTTCACTTCTGAAGTGTAGGTTGGTGGATTCGATAATCAGAGTTGTATGTCAAAGTCGTTGCAGACTTCTCTCGAAGAGGTGGATTTTCAGCAGGTTATAAAGTTAATTGCTTTTAGTCTTGTTACCGGGAGGTCGGTTTTCTGTATTGGTGGACTTAAAAAGGAACAGGCTTGGAGACCTTAGGATGTTGTAGTCTCCAGTTTTCAGGCATAGGTGTTCGGCCTTTGTTGCTGTCTCTCCAGCTGTTGTTTGCAGACTCACTAGCTTCTCCCTGGTGCTTGGAATAGTAATATTCATTATTTGTGATGAGTTTCGGTCAGGTGGCCAATAGAGAGATAGAGCACTGAAACAGGCCCTTCGGTCCACCGAGTCTGTGCTGACCAACAACCACCCATTTATACTAATCCTACATTAATCCTATATTCCCTACCACATCCTCACTTTCTCTCAATTCTCCTATCTACACTAGGGGCAATTTACAATGGCCAATTTACCTATCAACCTGCAAGTCTTTGGCTGTGGGAGGAAACCAGAGCACCCGGACGAAACCCACGCGGTCACAGGGAGAACTTGCAAACTCTGCACAGGCAGTACCCAGAACCGAACCCGGGTCGCTGGAGCTATGAGGCTGCAGAGCTCGCCACTGTGCCGCCCAGAATACTTCTATTGTCCAAAATACTTATATTGTCCACCCAGAATGATTTGAAGGTCGAAGCCATTACTGCACAATGGGGGATGGATGGTGGCCATTCGAACCTACTTATGATTTACTGTTTTCTTGCAGCTCTTTTTAAGTTTTGAGCTCAGAGACAGTGAGCCGTAGATAGTGAGTTTTGGGTCTTACCACAAACAATAGGAAGTGTGAATTCCTCAAATGGTTCCATCTTGGTATGTCCATTTAAGGGAGGAACTCCACCCATGATCATTCAATTGGGAACTTTCCAGAGGCTTGAGATACTTTGGAATCTGGGCGAAATTGTAAAATTCACCTGGCCCTCGGTAGCCATCTTACATAGCCTTCTAATGTCCATTGTGGTTCATTTAAAAAAGAAGGAAAAGTCAGTTTCAGAAGACTCTATGCTGAATGCAGTCCATGTTTAAAGTTAGGAATAGGACATGCCTTTACTGGACACGACAACAGGGAAACCAGTTTTACACAATGCGCTCCAAGGCTGTGGAATGGACTGCTGGAGTTAGTGATTGAAATAGAGACCATGTCAATATTTAAGAATAGGTTAGAGAGGTGGGTGAAGAACATGGGAATAAAATTTGCATCCGATTAGTACGACTGATTGGGCCCAGAGGCCTTGATCGGTGTTTAATGTCTATGTAACAGTTGAAACTGATGAAATCCATTACGACATTAATACGGGTACTGTGTCAGTGAGAATGGCTAGAGATTAGAGTGTGTTGTGGAAAGGCATTCATGAGGTGGAAGCAGGTACGATAGCGACGTTTAAGAGGCATCTTGACAAATACATGAATAGGATGGGAATAGAGGGATACCGTCCCCAGAAGTGCAGAAGGTTTTAGTTTAGGCAGGCATCAAGATTGGCGCAGGCTTGGAGGGCCGAATGTTCCTGTGCTGTACTGTTCTTTGTTCAGTCAGTGCTGTATGTAAAATGTCTACTCAGCTTCTAAAAGCACCCAATTCACTTCAGAGACCATATGAATGATAGGAGCATGGGCAACATGTAGAACAGATGGGATGGTGACTTTTTATGTGTCAGGGAGAATGCGTGAAAGCTGAGAGCAATCAATGTCAGTTGTGGCTCACCTCTAGTCAGAAGGCCATGAAGGTCCAACTGCAGAGCCTTGAGAACGTAATCTAGGGCAACATACTATTGCTGTACTGAGGGAATGCTGCACTGTTGGAAGTGCCATCTTTTTGATGAGATGTCGAACTGAGGCCCCATTGACCCCCCTCGAATGATCCCATAGGGGAGTTCTCCCAGTATCGTGGCCAACCTTTAGACCTCAACCAACACCTAAAATAAATTATCTGATCATTTATTTCATTGATGTTTGTGGCAGCTTACTGTGCGCAAATTGGCTGCTGTGTTTCCTACACTGCAATTCAGGAGTAATTAATTAGCTACAAAGCACTTTGGAATATTCTGTGGTTGTGTAAGATGCTATATAGATGCAATTCCTTTCCTTCTACTGCACCATGTGTTGTGTTGCTGCACCCAAACATGCACTGCTTGGCAGCCAGTCTGATCTAGCGCTGCATCTCACGGCCATTCAAGCTGAGTGAGACACAGCCTCCACTGTAGTTTCTGATATAACTGCATGGTCAATTCTTGTGTGTTTCTTTTTTCTCAGACCCCAGCCTGGCTGGAGCAGATGATTGCTCATGTAACTTGGAGAGACCTCTTCTATAAGTTGGCAGAAGCTCATCCCGACTGTTTGATGCTGAACTTTACTGTTAAGGTAAACCCATCCCTGTGCTGCTGTTACATAGTATTTACAGCACAAAAACTATGCATCTGTGCTATTTACCTCACTGCTCCTTGTAGTAGTGAATTTCACATTCAAACCACTCTCTGGGTAAAGATATTTCCCTTGTATTCCTTATTGGATTTACTAGTCATTGTATTTTATTTATGACTCCTAGTTTTGGACTCCCGACACATCTCTATATCTAATCTATCAAACACCATAAGTTTAAGGACCTCTATTGTGTCACCTCTCAACCTTCTCTTTTTTAAAATTAAGAGCCCCAGCCTGCTCAACCTTTCCTGCTAGTTATAACCTCTCAGTTCTGGTATCAGCCTTTTAAATGGCTTTTGTACCTTCTCCAGTGCCTTTAAATCCTTTTTGTAAGAAGGAGACCGAACAGAACACAGTACATGGTCTAACCAAGGTCCCATATAAGTTTAACGTCAGACCTGTGCTTTTGAATTCTATTCCTTTAGAATTGAGCCCCAGAGTTTTGTTTGCATTTTATAGGGCCTTGTTAACCTGAACTGTTACTTTTAATAAAAGCAAAATACTGCAGATGCTGGAAATATGAAACAAAAACAGAAAGTGCTGGAAATACTCAGCAGGTCTGGTAGCATCTGTGGAGAGAGAAGCAAAGTTAACGTTTCAGGTCTGCGACCTTTCATCAGAACTGGAAATGGTTAGAAAAGAATTAGGTTTTAAACAAGTGAAGGGGAGGTGGGTGGGGGAGAGAACAAAGGGGAAGATGTTTAATAGGGCAGGAGAGATTAAATAACAAAGCTGTCCTGGGACAAAGGCAAAGCATGTGTTCCAGCATAAGTTGAGAGAGACTGTTAATAGTGGAATAATGAGCAGCTCTAACTACATGAAAAGCAGGCACATGGTTAAAAAGTAGAATATTTTAAAAAAAGCCAGTCATGCTCTGAAGTTATTGAACTCAATGTTCAGTCCGCTGTAGAATGCCTAATTGAAAGATCAGGTGCTGCTCCTCGAGCTTGCGTTGATGTTCACTGGAGTACTGGAGCAGGTCAAAGACAGAAATGTTGGCATAAGAGCAGGGGGGAGTCTTGAAATGGCAAGCAACTTTTAATGATTTGTGAATCTGTACCCCTAAATTCTTTTGCTGCTTTACTCCAATTAAACTTTTGTTTATCACAGAGTAGATAGCCTCCTTATTCCTTCTACCAAAATGCACAATCCCACACTTAACTATATGTCAATTCATTTGTCATTTACATGCCCATTCTGCAAGTTTGGTATATCTGTCCGATCAGCAATATTTGGAATTTGCACAGATTTGTATCTTTACTGATCCCATAACCTTTCACTGCCTGACTGCATGTTTGGCTCAGTGTCTGTAGTTCGTAATTTTACTGGTGCTTGCAGTAAGTCAGAGGATGTGCTGTTTTATAATGGCAGGCAGAGCGTTGCACCATTGGCTGTGAATTTACTCTGAACTTTGCTGGGAGCGCAACACAATCCTTATCAGGTCCAGATTAAAGAGGTGTGCATCTGCATATGGTAACAAATATTTATTTCAACTAAAGCTTCAAAGTCAGTTTTACATATTTGTGGGGGAAGAGGGAGGATGGGGGCTGCAGTCTTGGGTGTAAATGAAGTAAAGGGAAACTTAATGTGGAGCCACAAAACTAATTCTGTAGGCAAGTGAATGAGTGAATACAGCGGCCAAATCCTTATAGCAAGGACACTCAACTGCATGAGGTGGGTGTTGGGGCAGTTGTCCAATTTTGCACTTTGGGACTGTTATGAACGCTGGACTTTGTAACATGATTATGTTTTAAAAATTGTGATTTTTAAAAGTTCAAGACGGAGTCGAGAGGGTCAGCTGATCTCACCTCCACTCTGTTAAAGGTTACCAGGACAACAGAGAACACAGATCAAAGACTGTCTTCTAAAAAACAGAGACTGCAGCACTAACACCTGAAGAGTAATGGATTTTGGAGCAGAGCAATAAACTATTGACTTCTTAGTCCAGATAAATTTAACAGACTTTCTGGAGAAAAACAGGCTGCAAGAGAAAGAATCAACAGTTTGGGCCGCAAGCAAGCTGTAAGAAGGAAACTGATCAGGGTACAGCCTCAAGGCAAGCTGTAAGAGAAGACATGCAGTGGAGAGAAAGGGAGCGAGAGAATGCCTGCTCTCTGAAGATATACAGTGAAAGGCTGTGAAGAATTGAACCTGTTTTGAGAGTCGAAACTTGCAGAGGAGTAATGACCAACGTGATGAGCAGAAATCACATGATCCATGGGTGACTAGAGCAGAAGTGCTCAGTGAAGTGAGTGAAGAGAATATTGATTTGTGAAAAGGTGTGGGAGATCCAACCCATTGTAACTGGGAGGAGTTTGGGACTTTTAACCGCAAAGGACTTTGTCATGAAAATGGACTGTAACGTACAACAAGTGTGGTGTGAGTTTTTCAAGTGCTTGAATAAGCAAAAAAAAACCTTTCTTTGTAATTTGGGGTATCAGCTACTTACAAAGAACCATTTAATTAATTGGGGATTTCTTTTAATTTAGTTATAATTAAAAGTCTTAAAACATGAAATCTTGTCATGTAATTTGTTAAATTGGCCTGAGGTTCATATTTCATCATTTTTCATGTTAACGATCTCTCTCAGATTGTAACAGGGCACCCTTTCAAGAAAACAGTAGGGCGTCGTTCATATCAGTATTTGGTGAGCAGGATCAGCATTGAGCACGCTACCTGCAGGACTTTGGACCGAGATGGAGAAGAAATTTACGCACAACTGGAATCTCGTAAGGAATGAAAACCCACCTGCAGCATGTGTCCCTTCGATAGTCCAAAGGTTGATACAGCTAAACATTGCCTGTTTCACACATACTCCTCACCCAAACAGAGTCTTCAAGCAACCTGACAGTTCCTTCATTGCATAACCATGGCTCAGCACAGCACATCAAGGTATAATGTGCATTCATAAACCTTGCCATACTTGCAATTTTCAAGTTACATCTCAAGTTATTTTCGAACCCACGAGCTGCATGATGCACAGCCACAGCCGTGTTGCGTATATGCCTGTCTCTGTGCGTATACTCATTCGACTTCCAATCTCTTGAAGCTACTTTTTTTTAATATGACAAGTGGATGCCACCTTGCAAGCTGAAGCTCAACCTGAGGAGTGATTTCCCTTGTCAAATCTTCTGCATTATGCCCAAGGTGGGATATGTGGACCGCCTTATTTGGTTACTGGTGGGTTTGTGCTGCCTGCCTCCAGTACAGACAGACACCACTCTGATGATTCCTCTGGAGCTTCTCCTTGTCTTCCATCTCCCAGGAGTTGGGGGGATGCCCATCTTACCAGCAGGGGCTGGTGTATGTAGGGGTGAAATACCTGTAACTCGTAAACATAGAAAATAGGAGCAGGAGTAGGCCATTCGGCCCTTGGAGCCTGCTCCGCCATTCATTATGATCATGGCTGATCATCCAACTCAGTAACCCCGCTTTCTCCCCATATCCTTTGACCCCTTTCTCCCCAAGCGCTATATTTAACTCCTTCTTGAAAACATGCAATGTTTTGGCCACAACTGCTTTCTATGGGAGCGAATTTCACAGGCTCACCATTCTCTGGCTGAAGTAATTTCTCCTCATCCCAGTCCTGAAAGGTTTACCTTAGACTATGACCCCTGGTTCTGGACTCCCCCACCATCGGGAACATCCTTCCTGCATCTACCCTGTCAAGTCCTGTTAGTAACAGCAGGGGCCTAATATTAATTACAACAGTAACCAAAACTGGGAAAGACTAAAACTAAATCTAAATCAAATCAACAGAAAAAAAATTCACAAAAGAAATTGTATTGTGCAGCCAGGGTGATACAGCAGTCATAATAGTACCTTTCTTTACCTTAGGACACCCCAAAGTGCTTTATAGCCAATGAAGTACATTTGAAGTATAGTCACTTGTAATGTATGAAACGGGGCTGCCAATTTGTACACAGCAAGGTCCCACAGACAGCAATGTGATAATGAACTGATGATCTGTTTTATTTTAGTGATGTTGGTTGAGGGATAAATATTGGCCAGGGAACCGGGTTGAATGCCCCTGCTGTTCTTTGAAACAGTGCTGATTTACATCCACTTGAAGAGAGAAATTATGCCTTGGTTTAATGTCTTTATCAGGTGCAGGGAATACTTCTTGTGGCTGTGCAGTGATAGGCAAAGGAATCTTTATCAATGTATGTAAAGTAATTGGATGGTACCGACAAAGTGAATCCAGAGGGCAAGACAGTGGGATAAGAGGACAAAAAATGTTTGACTCTTACCAGCTAGATTTCCCAAAGAATTTGGGCCCCTCAAAGTGCATTTGGATACTAGCCAGGCTGAGTCAGAGCAGCGGGAGAGGAATGTCCACGTGTCTTTTTCACGTGCTAGTTTTCTTACATTTTTACTGAATTTTCTGCTTGTCAAGGAGAGGGGAGTTAGCGTTGGGAAATGTTAACTCCTTCAGGCACTGACTGGATCAAACACTCCCAGGTCAGCTACAGAACAGGTTCGATACAGAGTAAAGGTCCCTCTACACTGTCTCATCAAACATTCCCAGGGTAGGTACAACACAGGTTAGATGCAGTGTAAAGCTCCCTCTACGCTATCCCATCAAACACTCATAGGGCAGGTACAGCACAATTAGATACCGAGAGAAGCTCCCTCTACACAAGAGTTGTCCAACAAATGGCCTGCGGATGTATTTCAGAGATGAGAAATTTCCCATTGTCATCTTCTTTCAGGGATTCCAGTGGGTGCTGGCTTTTTTTCAAAAGCCTGCCGGAAAACCCTAAATCTGTCCGAAATTCAGAAACTGCTATTCCTGATGTCAGCAGCTGTCAGCTGTGAAACAGCATGATTTTTAAAAAACTGACCAACCACAGAACTGCTGTGCTGGATGTTCTCACTCCTTGCAACAGAAAGAGAGAGAGGGTGGGTAACAGAAAGAGAGTGGGGGTGGGGGGGAAGGCAGAGAGCGAGAGAGGAACAGAGGGAGAGCGAGATAGAGATTTGGACAAGCTGGGTGAGTGGGCAAATGCATGGCAGGTGCAGTATAACGTGGGTAAATGTGAGGTTATCCACTTTGGTAGCAAAAACAGGAAGGCAGATTATTATCTGAATGGTGATAGATTGGGAAAGGGGGAGGTGCAGCAAGACCTAGGTGTCATTGTGCACCAGTTGCTGAAAGTAAGCATGCAGGTGCAGCAGGCAGTTAAGAAGGCAAATGGTATGTTGGCCTTCAGAGCGAGAGGATTTGAGTACAGGAGCAAGGATGCCTTACTGCAGTTATACAGGGCCTTGGTGAGACCACATCTAGAGTATTGTGTGCAGTTTTGGTCTCCTTTATCTGAGGAAGGATGTTCTTGCCATGGAGGGAGTGCAAAGAAGATTTACTAGGCTGATTCCTGGGATGGCAGGATTGACGTATGAGAAGAGATTGGGTCGACTAGGCCTATATTTACTAGAGTTTAGAAGAATGAGAGGGGATCTCATAGAAACCTATAAAATTTTAACAGAACTAGACAGGCTAGATGTTCCTGATGGCTGGGGAGTCCAGAACCAGGGGTCACAGGGTATGCCATTTAGAACGGAGATGAGAAACTTCTTCACTGAGGGTGGTGAACCTGTGGAATTCTCTACCGCAGAAGGCAATGGAGGCCGTCATTAAATATATTAAAGAAGGAGATAGATATATTTCTTAATGCCAAAGGGAACAAGGGAAATGGGGAAAAAAACGGGAACAGGGTACTAAATTGGACGATCAGCCATGATCTTTATTGAATGGCGGAGCAGGCCTGAAGAGCTGTATGGCCTCCTATTTTCTATGTTCCTATGAGAGGAACAGAGAGAGAGAGAGAGGGGGGGAGGGAGAGGGGAACAGAGAGAGGGGGGGAGGGAGAGGGGAACAGAGAGAGGGGGGGAGGGAGAGGGGAACAGAGAGAGGGGGGGAGGGAGAGGGGAACAGAGAGAGGGGGGGAGGGAGAGGGGAACAGAGAGAGGGGGGGAGGGAGAGGGGAACAGAGAGGGGGGGAGGGAGAGGGGAACAGACAGACAGAGAGAGAGAGAGGGAGAGGGGAACAGATAGACAGAGAGAGAGAGAGGGAGAGGGGAACAGATAGACAGAGAGAGAGAGAGGGAGAGGGGAACAGATAGACAGAGAGAGAGAGAGGGAGAGGGGAACAGATAGACAGAGAGAGAGGGGAACAGATAGACAGAGAGAGAGGGGAACAGATAGACAGAGAGAGAGGGGAACAGATAGACAGAGGGAGAGGGGAACAGATAGACAGAGGGAGAGGGGAACAGACAGAGGGAGAGGGGAACAGACAGAGGGAGAGGGGAACAGACAGAGGGAGAGGGGAACAGACAGAGGGAGAGGGGAACAGACAGAGAGGGAGAGGGGAACAGACAGAGAGGGAGAGGGAGAGGGGAACAGACAGAGAGGGAGAGGGAGAGGGGAACAGACAGAGAGGGAGAGGGAGAGGGGAACAGACAGAGAGGGAGAGGGAGAGGGGAACAGACAGAGAGAGAGAGGGAGAGGGGAACAGACAGAGAGAGAGAGGGAGAGGGGAACAGACAGAGAGGGAGAGGGGAACAGACAGAGAGAGAGAGGGAGAGGGGAACAGACAGAGAGAGAGAGGGAGAGGGGAACAGACAGAGAGAGAGAGGGAGGGGGGGGGGGCCAGAGAGAGCGAGAGAGGGAGGGGGGGCCAGAGAGAGCGAGAGAGGGAGAGGGGAACAGAGAGAGAGGGAGAGGGGAACAGAGAGAGAGGGAGAGGGGAACAGAGAGAGAGGGAGAGGGGAACAGAGAGAGAGGGAGAGGGGAACAGAGAGAGAGGGAGAGGGGAACAGAGAGAGAGGGAGAGGGGAACAGAGAGAGAGGGAGAGGGGAACAGAGAGAGAGGGAGAGGGGAACAGAGAGAGCGAGAGAGGGAGAGGGGAACAGAGAGAGCGAGAGAGGGAGAGGGGAACAGAGAGAGCGAGAGAGGGAGAGGGGAACAGAGAGAGCGAGAGAGGGAGAGGGGAACAGAGAGAGCGAGAGAGGGAGAGGGGAACAGAGAGAGCGAGAGAGGGAGAGGGGAACAGAGAGAGCGAGAGAGGGAGAGGGGAACAGAGAGAGCGAGAGAGGGAGAGGGGAACAGAGAGAGCGAGAGAGGGAGAGGGGAACAGAGAGAGCGAGAGAGGGAGAGGGGAACAGAGAGAGCGAGAGAGGGAGAGGGGAACAGAGAGAGCGAGAGAGGGAGAGGGGAACAGAGAGAGCGAGAGAGGGAGAGGGGAACAGAGAGAGCGAGAGAGGGAGAGGGGAACAGAGAGAGCGAGAGAGGGAGAGGGGAACAGAGAGAGCGAGAGAGGGAGAGGGGAACAGAGAGAGCGAGAGAGGGAGAGGGGAACAGAGAGAGCGAGAGAGGGAGAGGGGAACAGAGAGAGCGAGAGAGGGAGAGGGGAACAGAGAGAGCGAGAGAGGGAGAGGGGAACAGAGAGAGCGAGAGAGGGAGAGGGGAACAGAGAGAGCGAGAGAGGGAGAGGGGAACAGAGAGAGCGAGAGAGGGTGAGGGAAACAGAGAGAGCGAGAGAGGGTGAGGGAAACACAGAGGGAGGGAGAGGGGAACAGAGGGAGGGAGAGGGGAACAGAGGGAGGGAGAGGGGAACAGAGGGAGGGAGAGGGGAACAGAGGGAGGGAGAGGGGAACAGAGGGAGGGAGAGGGGAACAGAGGGAGGGAGAGGGAGAGGGGAACAGAGGGAGGGAGAGGGGAACAGAGGGAGGGAGAGGGGAACAGAGGGAGGGAGAGGGGAACAGAGGGAGGGAGAGGGGAACAGAGGGAGGGAGAGGGGAACAGAGGGAGGGAGAGGGGAACAGAGGGAGGGAGAGGGGAACAGAGAGAGAGAGAGAGAGAGAGAGAGAGAGGGGAACAGACAGAGAGAGAGAGAGGGGAACAGACAGAGAGAGAGGGAGAGGGGAACAGACAGAGAGAGAGGGAGAGGGGAACAGACAGAGAGAGAGGGAGAGGGGAACAGAGAGAGAGAGGGGAACAGACAGAGAGAGAGAGAGAGGGGAACAGACAGAGAGAGAGAGAGAGGGGAACAGAAAGACAGAGAGAGAGAGGGAGAGGGGAACAGAAAGACAGAGAGAGAGAGGGAGAGGGGAACAGAAAGACAGAGAGAGAGAGGGAGAGGGGAACAGAAAGACAGAGAGAGAGAGAGGGAGAGGGGAACAGAAAGACAGAGAGAGAGAGAGGGAGAGGGGAACAGAAAGACAGAGAGAGAGAGAGGGAGAGGGGAACAGAAAGACAGTGAGAGAGAGAGAGGGAGAGGGGAACAGAAAGACAGTGAGAGAGAGAGAGGGAGAGGGGAACAGAAAGACAGAGAGAGAGAGAGGGAGAGGGGAACAGAAAGACAGAGAGAGAGGGAGAGGGGAACAGAAAGACAGAGAGAGAGAGGGAGACGGGAACAGAGGGAGGGAGAGGGGAACAGAGGGAGAGAGAGAGGGGAACAGAAAGACAGAGAGAGAGAGAGAGAGGGAGAGGGGAACAGAAAGACAGAGAGAGAGAGAGGGAGAGGGGAACAGAAAGACAGAGAGAGAGAGGGAGAGGGGAACAGAGGGAGGGAGAGAGGGGAACAGACAGAGAGAAAGAGAGGGAGAGAGGGAGGGGAACAGACGGAGAGGGGAACAGAGAGAGAGAGAGAGGGAGAGGGGAACAGAGAGAGAGAGAGAGAGAGAGGGAGAGGGGAACAGAGAGAGAGAGAGGGAGAGAGGAACAGACAGAGAGAGAGAGGGAGAGAGGAACAGACAGAGACAGAGAGGGAGAGAGGAACAGACAGAGACAGAGAGGGAGAGGGGAACAGACAGAGACAGAGAGGGAGAGGGGAACAGACAGAGAGGGAGAGGGGAACAGACAGAGAGGGAGAGGGGAACAGACAGAGAGGGAGAGGGGAACAGACAGAGAGGGAGAGGGGAACAGAGGGGAACAGAGGGGGAGAGGGGAACAGAGGGGGAGAGGGGAACAGAGAGAGAGAGAGGGAGAGGGGAACAGAGAGAGGGAGAGGGGAACAGAGAGAGGGAGAGGGGAACAGAGAGAGGGAGAGGGAGAGGGGAACAGAGAGAGAGAGAGGGAGAGGGGAACAGAGAGAGAGAGAGGGAGAGGGGAACAGAGAGAGAGAGAGGGAGAGGGGAACAGAGAGAGAGAGAGGGAGAGGGGAACAGAGAGAGAGAGAGGGAGAGGGGAACAGAGAGAGAGAGAGGGAGAGGGGAACAGAGAGAGAGAGAGGGAGAGGGGAACAGATAGAGAGAGAGAGAGAGGGAGAGGGGAACAGATAGAGAGAGAGAGAGAGAGAGGGAGAGGGGAACAGATAGAGAGAGAGAGAGAGCGAGGGAGAGGGGAACAGATAGAGAGAGAGAGAGAGAGGGAGAGGGGAACAGATAGAGAGAGAGAGAGAGGGAGAGGGGAACAGATAGAGAGAGAGAGAGAGAGGGAGAGGGGAACAGATAGAGAGAGAGAGAGAGAGGGAGAGGGGAACAGATAGAGAGAGAGAGAGAGAGGGAGAGGGGAACAGATAGAGAGAGAGAGAGAGAGAGGGAGAGGGGAACAGATAGAGAGAGAGGGAGAGGGGAACAGACAGAGAGAGAGGGAGAGGGGAACAGAGAGAGGGAGAGGGAGAGGGGAACAGACAGAGAGAGAGGGAGAGGGGAACAGACAGAGAGAGAGAGGGAGAAGGGGACAGAGAGAGAGGGGGAGAGGGGAACAGACAGAGAGAGAGGGGGAGAGGGGAACAGACAGAGAGAGAGAGAGAGAGAGGGAGAGGGGAACAGATAGAGAGAGAGAGAGAGAGAGGGAGAGGGGAACAGATAGAGAGAGAGAGAGAGAGGGAGAGGGGAACAGATAGAGAGAGAGAGAGAGGGAGAGGGGAACAGATAGAGAGAGAGAGAGAGAGGGAGAGGGGAACAGATAGAGAGAGAGAGAGAGAGGGAGAGGGGAACAGATAGAGAGAGAGAGAGAGAGGGAGAGGGGAACAGACAGAGAGAGAGGGAGAGGGGAACAGACAGAGAGAGAGGGAGAGGGGAACAGACAGAGAGAGAGGGAGAGGGGAACAGACAGAGAGAGAGAGGGAGAAGGGGACAGAGAGAGAGGGGGAGAGGGGAACAGACAGAGAGAGAGGGGGAGAGGGGAACAGACAGAGAGAGAGGGGGAGAGGGGAACAGACAGAGAGAGAGGGGGAGAGGGGAACAGACAGAGGGAGAGGGGAACAGAGAGAGAGAGGGAGAGGGGAACAGACAGAGAGAGAGAGAGAGGGAGAGGGGAGTGGGGGCCCCGAGAGAGGGAGAGAGACTGGGGGAGGACTGAGAGAGAGAGAGAGAGAGAGAGAGAAGGAGGGGGGGGGGGGGGCAGAGAGAGAGAGAGAGGGGTGGTGCGCCAGAGAGGAGAGAGAAGAGAGAGAGATAAAGGGGAGGGGGCCCAGAGAGAGAGAGAGAGAGGAGGGGGGACCAGAGAGAGAGAGAGGAGGGGGGACCAGAGAGAGAGAGAGGAGGGGGGACCAGAGAGAGAAAGAGGAAGGGGGGGGATAGAGAGAGAGAGAGAGAGAGAGAGAGGGGTGGGGCGCCAGAGAGAGAGAGAAAGGGAGGGGGGGGGGGGGCAGAGATAGAGGAGGGGGGGTGGCCAGAGAGAGAGAGAGAGGAGGGGGGGCCTGAGGGATGTGGGGGGGCCAGAGAGTGTGAGAGAGAGGGAGGGGGGGTCAGAGAGGGAGAGGAGGGGGGGTCAGAAAGAGAGAGAGAGAGAGAGAGAGAGGAGGGGGGGTCAGAAAGAGAGAGAGAGAGAGAGGAGGGGGGGGGTCAGAAAGAGAGAGAGAGTGAGAGGAGGGGGGTCAGAAAGAGAGAGAGAGAGAGGAGTGGGGGGGGGGTCAGAAAAAGAGAGAGAGTGAGAGGAGGGGCTCAAAGAGAGAGCGAGAGAGGAGGAGGGGCTCAAAGAGAGAGCGAGAGAGGAGGGGGGTCACAAAGAGAGAGAGAGAGAGGAGGGGGGTCAGAAAGAGAGAGAGAGAAGAGGGGGGTCAGAAAGAGAGAGAGAGAAAGGAGGGGGGTCACAAAGAGAGAGAGAGAGAGGAGGGGGGTCAGAAAGAGAGAGAGAGAAGAGGGGGGTCAGAAAGAGAGAGAGAAGAGGAGGGTCAGAAAGAGAGAGAGAGAGGAGGGGGGGGCAGAGAGAGAGAAGAGGGGGACCAGAGAGAGAGAGAGAGAGAGAGAGGGGGGGGCAGAGAGAGAGGGAGGAGGGGGGGGGTCAGAGAGAGAGGGAGGAGGGGGGGGTCAGAGAGAGAGAGAGGGAGGGGGGGTGTCAGAGAGGGAGAGGAGGGGGGGCCAGAGAGAGAGAGAGGAGGGAGGGGGGCCAGAGAGAGCGAGAGAGAGAGGAGGGGGGGGGGGGGGCAGAGAGAGAGAGAGAGAGGAGGGGTGGCCAGAGAGAGAGAGAGAGGGAGGAGGGGGGGCCAGAGAGAAAGAGGGAAAGAGAGAGAGAGAGAGGGGGGGGGGGGGACCAGAGAGAGAGGGGAGGGGAGGGCCAGAGAGAGAGGGGAGGGGAGGGCCAGAGAGAGAGGGGAGGGGGGGCCAGAGAGAGAGAGGAAAGGGGGGGTTGGCCAGAGAGAGAGAGAGGGAGGGGGGCCAGAGAGAAGGAGAGCGAGAGGAGGGGGGGGCCAGAGAGAGAGAGAGGAGGGGGGGGGGGGCCAGAGAGAAAGAGAGAGAGAGAGAGAGAGAGAGGGGGGGGGCAGAGAGAAGGAGAGCGAGAGGAGGGGGGGGCCAGAGAGAGAGAGAGGAGGGGTGGCCAGAGAGAGAGAGAGAGAGAGAGAGGAGGGGGGGCGGGGGCCAGAGAGAAAGAGAGAGAGATAGAGAGAGGGGGGGGGGGGGCAGAGGGAGAGGGAGGGGGAGGGGAGGCCAGAGAGAGAGAGGGAGGGGGGGCAGAGAGAGAGAGGGGAGGGGGGCTAGAGAGTGGGAGGGTAGGGGGGCCAGAGAGAGAGGGGAGGGGTGGCCAGAGAGAGAGAGGAAAGGGGGGGGGGGGTGGCCAGAGAGAGAGAGAGAGAGAGAGAGAGGGAGGGGGGCCAGAGAGAAGGAGAGAGAGAGGAGGGGGGGCCCAGAGAGAGAGAGAGGGGAGGGGGAGGGGAGGCCAGAGAGAGAGAGGGAGGGGGGCCAGAGAGAGAGAGAGAGGGGAGGGGGGCTAGAGAGTGGGAGGGTAGGGGGGCCAGAGAGAGAGATTAAGGGGGAGCGGAGTCGGAGGGGGTGAAGGGGAGCAGAGACGGGGAAGGGAGACGGAGGGTGGGGGGAGTGTTGGGCAGAAGGGGAAGAGAGAGGACAAAGAGAATGAGATGGAGGGGCATAGAGCACGAGGACAACACAGAGGTAGGAACACAGTGGGGGGACACGGGGTGGAAGTGAGGGAGAGAGTGATCAAGATCACTCCTGACAGATGGACATCTATCTGGAATATTCCACATCACTACAATAGGTGTGCGAGCAAACATTGACTACTTGTGCAAGCAAAGAAATGTGCGTTATCTCAGTTAATCAGTGTCCAACATCATGAATTGAAAGTAAGTCAATAAATTAATATATCAAGCTTCTTCACAAAAATGCACATTTGTTGTTTTGATAAGATATATTTTGTATGATTTTATCTTTCCAAAATTGTCTTCTCTGCCCTCTATGTAAGATAAAAATTATAATGTGGCCCCTCGTGAAAAGGTTGGACAACCCTGCTGTACACTGTCATGTCCATGTGGCCTTCTACCATGCCCAAATGGTCATTGTGGCATTTCCATTTAATATTCAAACTGCCCTGAGCTGGAGAAATTATTAGTTCTGAGGTATAGCTATCTTTGTGTTGTGGAAGGTTTACAAATGTATTACATTTCGGATGGTTCCATCTCAGTTCCAGGACATCACTGCAGGAGTTCCTCAGGGCCCAACCATCTTCAGCAGCTTCATCAATGACCTTCCCTCCATCATAAGGTCAGAAGTGCAGATGTTTGCTGATGATTGCACAATTCATGACTCCTGAGATACTGAATCAGCCCATGTCCATATGCAGCAAGACCTGGACAACATCCAGGCTTGGGCTGATAAGTGGTAAGTAACATTCGCGGCATACAAGTGCCAGGCATTGACAATCCCAAATAAGAGAGAATCTAATCATCTTCCCTTGACATTCAGTAGCATTACCATTGCTGAATCCCCCACTATCAACATCCTGAGTGTCACCATTGACCAGAAAGTGAATTGGACCAGCCACATAAATGCTGTAGCTGCAAGAGCAGGTCAGAGGCTGGGAATTCTGTGGTGAGTAACTCCCCTCTTGTCTCCCCAAAGCCGATCCACCATCTACAAGGCTCAAGTCAGGAGTGTGTTGGAATGCTATCCACTTGGATGAGTGCAACTCCAACAACACTCAAAAAGCTCGACCATCCAGGACTAAGCAGTCTGCTTGATTGGCACCCCATACACCACCTTCAACATTCACTCCCTCCACCACCAACACACACAGGCAGCAGTGTGTACCATCTACAAGATGCACTGCAGCAATTCACCAAGGCTCCTTCAACAGCACCTTCCAAATCTGTGACCTCTACCACCTAGAAGGACAAGGGCAGCAGATGCACGAGAACACTACCACCTGCAAGTTCCCCTCCAAGCCACACACCATCCTGACTTGAAACTATATCGCTGTTCCTTCACTGTCGCTGGATCAAAATCCTGGAACTCCCTTCCTAAACAGCTCTGTGGGTGTGTCTACACCCCAAGGACTGCAGCGGTTCAAGAAGGCAGCTCATCACCACCTTCTCGAAGGCAATTAGGGATGGGCAATAAATTCTGGCCTAGCCAGCGACGCCCTCATACCACAACTGAATAACAAAAAAATGGAAGCATTTAACCATTCTGACTGCAGAATTAAAACTCTGGTCTCAAAAATGGAGGGACAAGCACACTTAAGTGGCTCAGTTTGCAAATGCACTGCCAAGTGTTAAACAGAGCCGTTTGATGAATTTCAATCCTTGGTCTTTGCTGATTTGGCCAATCTCTGTGGGGCTATGGTAGGAACACTCGCAGTTTCCCTCAGCACCTGTGTGTTTAGAATGGGGGAAAAAACTTCCAGGGTTCCCACTCCTGATTGTTAACTATTTCCCCCTGCTGCTATTCTGTAGATATAAAGTGAAAATGCAACTGAGTTCAGCTTTAATGCCCCTTATAGTCAGGTATCCATCTGATGCACATTGTCTAGTCAGACCCATGAAAAATGACTACTTGTAAGGAAACGGAGGCAGCTGTGGAACTGTAGCCCAGCAAGTTAGCGTCTTTGGCGGGGGGCGGGGTAGTTTGTTTTGAGAGAAATGCTATCAAAACTTCATGCTAGCCAGTCTTGGGATTGCAGGAGTGACATGGGCTGATTGAAGTTTCAGATATCCCTCCTTCCTTCATCTCAGCAAATGGAGTCTGAGTGCGTGTCCCGGCATTTATTGGCGCAGCAGTTTGTTTCATCAGTAGATTACATCACCGAGCCTTCTGTTAAACAGGTATCCTGCAAAAAAGTATTGTGCATCCAGCAACGTATTGCTGCTGTAGCTAGCAGATAGTCTGCCAGGTCAGCACAGATTAGAGTGGGAGTAGTGACAGTTCTCGGTTTCTCAGAGTGGTGCCTCCTGTGTTCTGCTGTGGGTGTTGCCTCTTATATCCTCTTCGCTTGTCTCTTTGTCTCACTGCAGCTAATCTCAGATGCCGGATACCAGGGTGAAATAACCAGCGTGTCGACGGCCTGTCAGCAGTTGGAGGTCTTCTCTCGCGTTCTCCGCACCTCACTTGCCACGCTCGTTGATGGAGGCGAAGAACATCTGGAGAAAAACCTGCCTGAGTTTGCAGTGAGTGTCATCCAGTCAGGTGTAGGTGACAGTATGATAGCTAACAGGTGTTGTTTGCAGTTACATTGTTTGGAGAGTTGGTACAATGACAGAGGTACCTTTTTAAAGAGAAAAGCTCACCAACAAGCCCCATTTCTTTTTTTTCTGTCCTCCGGACTTACAATCTCAGTGTCCTGATGGCACTAAATCTTGCTCGGGTACAATTGCATGGGCTCTGGTCACCCCCTGCACCATACTCAAGTAACTATTCTTCATATGTGAGCTCGGATTGTGACTATAGGCAGACTGTTCACCTGGAGGGCAGCACAGCCAAGTCCATTCCTGTCCTCATCCAAAGCCATGCACATGCTTTCTCCAGTTGGAGTCTCAGATAGTGATCAGGGTGGAGATCCTGATTGATTTTCCATTCGCTAACCCAGGGCATGGGGCCTTTGGTAGCACCCTTACGAGTTTATTGACTTAGATCAACTGGGATCATATTATACAGAGGGGGATTGGCCTGTGTGCATTGTGCTGAGGAAGATTGTCCTGTCTGTATTGTACAGAGGGAGATTGTCCTGTCTGTAATGTACAGAGGGAGATTGTCCTGTCTGTAATGCATCGAGGGGGATAGTCCTGTCTGCGTTGCACCGAGGGGGCTCGTCCTGTCTGCATTTCACTGAGGGGGCTCAGCCCGCCCACATTGCACCGAGGGGGATAGGTCTTGTCTATTTTGTATCTGTCTTCATAGTTGGAAACACAAAGAACATACTGAATATTGTGGGGAACTAAGGGTCTAATGAGCATGAGGAACTTATAGTATTTAATATTAGTAAAGTGAAAGTCTTGGAGAAATTAGTGGTACTAAAAGCTGACAAAAAAACTCTAGACCTGATGGTCTATATCCGAGAGTTTTAAAGGAGTTGGCTGCAAAATAGTGGATGCATTGCTTTTGATCTTCCAGAATTCCTTAGATTCTGCATGTGCGTCTGTGGATTGGAAGGTAGTAAGTGTAACCCCACTGTTCAAGAAAGGAAGGAGAGAGAAAACAGGGAATTATAGGCCAGTTAGCCTGAGATCAGTAGCATTATTAAGGAAGTGGGAACAGGGCACTTGGAAAGTCACTATATTTAGGCAGACTCAACATGGTTTATGAAAGGGAAATCATGTTTGACAAATCTGTTAGTTTTTTGAGGGTGTATCTAGCAGGGTAGATAAAGGGGATCCTGTGGCTATAGTATATTGTTGACACTGTTGAACTACAAGAAAGCCCCCAGCGAGTTAACATCTGTAGCACTTAAAGCAGCCAGAAGCACTGCACAAAGAACAGCCAAGCGCTGCGCAAATGACTACTAGCAACACCTATGCAGTCATATTCAGCTGGCCTCAGACACCGGAAACATCAGAGGAATGTATGATGGCATGAAGAGAGCTTTTGGGCCAACCATCAAGAAGATCGCCCCCCCTCAAATCTAAATCAGGAGACATAATCACTGACCAACGCAAACAAATGGACCACTGGGTTGAGCACTACCTAGAACTGTACTCCAGGGCGAATGTTGTCACTGAGACTGCCCTCAATGCAGCCCAGCCTCTACCAGTCATGGATGAGCTGGACATACAGCCAACCAAATCGTAACTCAGTGATGCCATTGATTATCTAGCAAGCGGAAAAGCCCCTGGGAAGGACAGCATTACCCCTGAAATAATCAAGAGTGCCAAGCCTGCTATACTCTCAGCACTACATGAACTGCTATGCCTGTGCTGGGACGAGGGAGCAGTACCTCAGGACATGCGCGATGCCAATATCATCACCCTCTATAAAAACAAAGGTGACTGCGGTGACTGCAACAACTACCGTGGAATCTCCCTGCTCAGCATAGTGGGGAAAGTCTTTGCTCGAGTCGCTCTAAACAGGCTCCAGAAGCTGGCCGAGCGCCTCTACCCTGAGGCACAGTGTGGCTTTCGTGCAGAGCGATCGACCGTTGACATGCTGTTCTCCCTTCGTCAGATACGGGAGAAATGCCGCGAACAACAGATGCCCCTCTACATTGCTTTCATTGATCTCACCAAAGCCTTTGACCTCGTCAGCAGACGTGGTCTCTTCAGACTACTAGAAAAGATTGGATGTCCACCAAAACTACTAAGTATCATCACCTCATTCCATGACAATATGAAAGGCACAATTCAACATGGTGGCTCCTCATCAGACCCCTTTCCTATCCTGAGTGGCGTGAAACAGGGCTGTGTTCTCGCACCCACACTTTTTGGGATTTTCTTCTCCCTGCTGCCTTCACATGCGTTCAAGTCTTCTGAAGAAGGAATTTTCCTCCACACAAGATCAGGGGGCCGGTTGTTCAACCGTGCCCGTCTAAGAGCAAAGTCCAAAGTACGGAAAGTCCTCATCAGGGAACTCCTCTTTGCTGACGATGCTGCTTTAACATCTCACACTGAAGAGTGCCTGCAGAGTCTCATCGACAGGTTTGCGGCTGCCTGCAATGAATTTGGCCTAATCATCAGCCTCAAGAAAACAAACATCATGGGGCAAGCAGGACGTCAGAAATGCTCCATCCATCAATATTGGCGACCACGCTCTGGAAGTGGTTCAAGAGTTCACCTACCTAGGCTCAACTATCACCAGTAACCTGTCTCTAGATGCAGAAATCAACAAGCGCATGGGAAAGGCTTCCACTGCTTTGTCCAGACTGGCCAAGAGAGTGTGGGAAAATGGCGCACTGACACGGAACACAAAAGTCTGAGTGTATCAAGCCTGTGTCCTCAGTACCTTGCTCTATGGCAGCGAGACTTGGACAACGTATGTTGTCTCAATTCATTCCATCTTCGCTGCCTCCGGAGAATACTTGGCATCAGGTGGCAGGACCGTATCTCCAACACAGAAGTCCTTGAGGCGGCCAACATCCCCAGTTTATACACACTACTGAGTCAGCGGCGCTTGAGATGGCTTGGCCATGTGAGCCGCATGGACGATGGCAGGATCCCCAGAGACACATTGTACAGTGAGCTCGCTACTGGTATCAGACCCACCGCCCGTCCATGTCTCCGCTTTAAAGACGTCTGCAAACGCGACATGAAGTCCTGTGACATTGATCACAAGTCGTGGGAGTCAGTTGCCAGTGTTCGTCAGAGCTGGCGGGCAGCCATAAAGGCAGGGCTGAAGTGTGGCGTGTCGAAGAGACTTAGCAGTTGGCAGGAAAAAAGACAAAAGCGCAAGGGGAGAGCCAACTGTGTAACAGCCCCGACAAACAAATTTTTCTGCAGCACCTGTGGAAGAGCCTGTCACTCTAGAATTGGCCTTTATAGCCACTCCAGGCACTGCTCCACACACCACTGACCACCTCCAGGCGCTTACCCATTGTCTCTCGAGATAAGGAGGCCAAAGAGTATATTTAGATTTTCAGAAGGCATTTGATAAGGTGCCACACAAGAGGTTGTTACACAAGATAAGGGCTCATGGGATTTGGGGTAATATGTTAGTGTGGGTTGGGGATTGGTTATGATTATAACACAAAGTAGGAATGAATGGATCTTTACAGGATGGCAGGCTGTAACCAGTGGGATGCTGCAAGGATCAGTGCTTGGGCCTCAGTTATTTACAATCTATATCATTGACTTAGATGAGGGAATTGAGAGTAATATAACCAGTTTTGCTGACCATATAAAGCTAGGGAAATTAAGCTGTGAGGAGGACCCAAAGATGCTGCAAAAGTATATAATCTGGTTAAGTGATCGGGTAAGAAGGTGGTAGATGGAGTATAACATGGGGAATTGTGAAACTATCCACTTTGATGGGAAGAATGGAAAAGCAGAATTTTTTTAAAAGGTGAGGGACTGTTGAATGCTGATATTCAAGGGGATTTGGGTAATCTTGTACACAAATCACGGCGAGTTAACATGCAACTACAGCAAGCAATTAGGAAGGCAAGTGATGTGTTAGCCTTGTGAGGGTGTTGGAGTGTAAGAATAACAAAGTCTTTCTGCAATTGTACAGGGCTTTGGTGAGACCACACATACAATACTGTGTACAGTTTTGGTCTCCTTACCTAAGGAAGGATACACTTCCCTCGAGCGGGTGCGACAAAGATTCACCAGATTGATTCCTGGGATGAGAGAGTTTGAGTAGATTAGGCCTCCATTCATTGGAGTTTAGAAGAATGAGAGGTGATCACATTGAAATATTTAAAATTCTTAGAGGGCTTGACAGGGTAGATGCTGAGAGGCTTTTTATCCTGACTGGAGTCTAGAACTAGGGGGTCATAATCCCAGGATAAGGGGTCAACTATTTAGGACTGAGATGAGGAGAAATTTCTTCACTCAGAGGGCTGTGAGTCTTTGGAAATTTCTACCCCAGAAGGCTGTGGATGCTCAGTCAATGAGTATATTCAAGACCGAGATCGATAGATTTTTGGACACTATTATAGTCAAGGGATCTGGGAAGCAGGCAGGAAAGTGAAGTTGATGTGGAAGATTAGCCATGGTCTTACTCAATGGTGGTGCAGGTTGGAGGGGTCGCATGGCCTACTCCTGTTTCCTCTGTTCTTGTATCATGTATTGTACTGAGGGGGGAACGTCCTTTCTGCATTGTACTGAGGAGGAATCCTCCTTTCTGCATTGTACTGAGGAGGAATCATCCTTTCTGCATTGTACTGAGGGGGGAATCCTCCTTTCTGCATTGTACTGAGGAGGAATCATCCTTTCTGCATTGTACTGAGGGGGGAATCCTCCTTTCTGCATTGTACTGAGGAGGAATCCTCCTTTCTGCATTGTACTGAGGAGGAATCCTCCTTTCTGCATTGTACTGAGGAGGAATCATCCTTTCTGCATTGTACTGAGGGGGGAATCCTCCTTTCTGCATTGTACTGAGGAGGAATCATCCTTTCTGCATTGTACTGAGGGGGGAATCCTCCTTTCTGCATTGTACTGAGGAGGAATCATCCTTTCTGCATTGTACTGAGGGGGGAATCGTCCTGTCTGCATTGTACTGAGGAGGAATCCTCCTTTCTGCATTGTACTGAGGAGGAATCCTCCTTTCTGCATTGTACTGAGGGGGGAATCCTCCTTTCTGCATTGTACTGAGGGGGGAATCCTCCTTTCTGCATTGTACTGAGGGGGGAATCCTCCTTTCTGCATTGTACTGAGGGGGGAATCCTCCTTTCTGCATTGTACTGAGGGGGGAATCCTCCTTTCTGCATTGTACTGAGGGGGGAATCCTCCTTTCTGCATTGTACTGAGGGGGGAATCCTCCTTTCTGCATTGTACTGAGGAGGAATCCTCCTTTCTGCATTGTACTGAGGAGGAATCATCCTTTCTGCATTGTACTGAGGGGGGAATCCTCCTTTCTGCATTGTGCTGAGGAGGAATCCTCCTTTCTGCATTGTGCTGAGGGGGGAATCCTCCTTTCTGCATTGTACTGAGGAGAAATCCTCCTTTCTGCATTGTACTGAGGAGGAATCGTCCTTTCTGCATTGTACTGAGGGGGGAATCGTCCTGTCTGCATTGTACTGAGGAGGAATCCTCCTTTCTGCATTGTACTGAGGGGGGAATCCTCCTTTCTGCATTGTACTGAGGGGGGAATCCTCCTTTCTGCATTGTACTGAGGGGGGAATCCTCCTTTCTGCATTGTACTGAGGGGGGAATCCTCCTTTCTGCATTGTACTGAGGGGGGAATCCTCCTTTCTGCATTGTACTGAGGGGGGAATCCTCCTTTCTGCATTGTACTGAGGGGGGAATCCTCCTTTCTGCATTGTACTGAGGGGGGAATCCTCCTTTCTGCATTGTACTGAGGGGGGAATCCTCCTTTCTGCATTGTACTGAGGGGGGAATCCTCCTTTCTGCATTGTACTGAGGGGGGAATCCTCCTTTCTGCATTGTACTGAGGGGGGAATCGTCCTTTCTGCATTGTACTGAGGGGGGAATCGTCCTTTCTGCATTGTACTGAGGGGGGAATCGTCCTTTCTGCATTGTACTGAGGGGGGAATCGTCCTTTCTGCATTGTACTGAGGGGGGAATCGTCCTTTCTGCATTGTACTGAGGGGGGAATCGTCCTTTCTGCATTGTACTGAGGGGGGAATCGTCCTTTCTGCATTGTACTGAGGGGGGAATCGTCCTGTCTGCATTGTACTGAGGGGGGAATCATCCTTTCTGCATTGTACTGAGGGGTGATCATCTTGTCTGTAATGTAGTCAGGGGGATTGTCCAGGGATTCCCTGTCCTTGCTTACACTGCTCATTCTAAACAAGCTTTGAACTCTTACTTCTCCTGTCAGGAAATTGCCTTGTCTTTAAGGGGTATTCACCAACCTTGTCCTTTGTAACTTCCACAGAAAATGGTGTGTCATGGGGAGCACACGTACCTGTACGCTCAATCCATAATGTCTGTTTTGGCCCAGGAGGAACAGGGTGGGGCAGCTGTCCGACGAATAGCACAGGAAGTTCAGAGATATGCGCATGAGAAGTAAGTATACAAGAGATCCTTGGGTCTTCAGGAAATTTTGAAGACCTTTTTTCAGGTAGATATTGAAAACTCTTTCCTCATTAATTTTCTCCCCATTTCTCCTAAAGTGCTGAGGATACAGTTCCATGGGCACGGGTCATCTTCCATCACCTCATCCATGGGCACTGGTCATCTTCCATTACGCCATCTGTCGGCACAGGTCATCTTCCATTGACACATCCGTGGGTATGGGTCACCTTCTATTACCGCATCCATGGGCATGGGTCTTATTCCATTACCACATCCACGCAGCCATTGCTCATATGTGATCGTGGATAGTGAACCCTATCCTTGCTCGCCATCCCCATAGTAACACTGCCATGGGAACATATGACATAAGAACAGAAGCAAGACATTTAGCCCCTCCAGCCCATTCCCCCATTCAATGAGATAATGGCTGATCTGCGCACTAACTCCATATACCCTCCTTTGCCCCATATCCCAACATAACTTTGGTTAACAAAAATATATGAATCTCACCTTTAAAATTAACAGTTGATCTAGCATCAATTGCCATTGGTGGAAGAGAGTTCCAAACTTCTAGCACCCTTTGTATGTAGAAGTGTTCCCTAATTTCACTCCTGAAAGGTCTGGCTCGAATTCTTAGACCATGCCCCCTAGTTTTAGACTCTCCAGCCAGTGGAAGTAGTTTCTCTGTATTTACCCTTAATAGCTTGAAAATTTCAATCAAATCATTCCTTCCCTTCTAAATTCCAAGTACCACAATACTAGTTTGTTTAATCTCTCCTTGTAGCTTAACCCTTGGAGTCCTGGTATCATTCTGGTAAATCTATTCCTTCCGAAGATGTGGTGTCCAGACTGCTCAAAGTACTCCATGTGTGGTCTAACCAGTGCTCTTTATAGCTGAAGCATAACTTCTACTCCTTTATATTCTAGTCCTCTAGATATAAAGGCCAGCATTCCATTAGCCTTTTTGGTTATTTTCTACACTTATTCGTGACACTTTAATGATCTATGTATCTGGACCCTAGCAAGTGTCTTTGGACCTCCCTGTTTCTGTAGCATTTCGGCATTTAAAAAGTACCCTGTCTGTATCCTTTTCAGCACCAAAGTGCATGACCACACATTAGACTGCTTTGAAATCCATTTGCCACAATTTTGCCCGTTCACTTAAATCTATCGATATTGCTTTGTAATTTTATGCTTCCATCTATACTGCCTACAGTGCCGCCTATCTTTGTCGTCATCGAATTTGGATATGCAGCTTTCTATTCCATCATCTAAGTCGTTAATAAATACGATGAGGGCCCAACACTGATTCTTGTGGGCACCACTAGTCACATGCTGCCAATTAGAGTACCTCTCCATTATCCCAACCCTATGTCTCCTGCCACTCAGCCAATTTCCTAAGCAGGTCAATAATTTGCCTGCAATTCCAGAGCTTCATCTTTAGTTAACAGTCTCTTTTGATTATCAAATGCCTTCTGGAAGTCCATATGAATAACATACATAGACATTCCACTGACCACTACTTTTGTCATCTCTTCAAAGTATTTAATCAGGTTTGTCTGGCATGACGTTTTACAAATCCATGCTGGCTCTCTCTGATCAGCTTAGAATTTTCAAGATGTTTAGTCACCCCATGCTTAATCATAGATTCTAGTCATTTCCCAACAACAGATCGATATTAGGCTAACTGTGCTATAATTAGGAGATTGCTGAACGGTGATGAGGAGCAGGGAACATGGCTGATACATTTTCCCTTCCCTCTCTATGTTCCACTGCTGTGGTGTCTACGGGCTGCCTCGGTTCCTGCCACGTCCCCTGGGACCACCCTGGTTCCTGCGTGTCTCCCAGGCCGCCCTGGTTCCTGCGTGTCTCCCAGGCCGCCCTGGTTCCTGCGTGTCTCCCAGGCCGCCCCGGTTCCTGCCGCGTCACCCAGGCCGCCCCGGTTCCTGCGTGTCTCCCAGGCCACCCCGGTTCCTGCCACGTCCCCCGGACCGCCCCAGTTCCTGCGTGTCTCCCAGGCCACCCAGGTTCCTGCCACGTCTCCCAGGCTGCCCCGGTTCCTGCCGCGTTCCCCGGGCTGTCCTAGTTCTAGGAGACAATCTCTGGTATTGTGGCTGAGGTGATGGAGATCGTTCAACATGAGTCACTTAGTGAGTCTGAGAAGTAATTAGATGGGAGTGAGTAGGGAATGCATTGAAACATGCAGTTAGTCTTTTGCGGTTTCTGCCTCTCCCTATTCTCCTTTTCTGTGGGTTAAAGGTCAAACAACAAGCTTTGGGAATGTGAAAACTCCCTCTCCTGCCCCTCCCCCTCCCCAAAAAAGCAATATTCTCCCCTCCATTCTTGGAGGTGCCGGTTATTGCTGGGATACAGTTCTACAGGCGTTAACCTCCCTCCGGTACCCCACCTACATATTAACCAAGGCTGTTAGTGCCAACAGGTTATTTGGTCATGGGGGCTACTGAGCCTGATCTTATCCTCAGTTGATGTCCATATGAACACATTTTTTAGCAGGAATCAGTGGATCTGGATCACAGCAATACTTAGTTATATAACACCTTTCAGTACTACCGGATGCCCCGAGACACTTTACAGCCGGTGAAGTACCTTTTGAAGTGTCGTCACTGTGTAATGTAGGAAATGTGGCAGCCAATTTGCACACAGCAAGCTTCCACATACAGCAATGTGAAAAAGAGCAGATTTTTTTTTGTGATGTTGGAGAGATAAATACTGGCCAGGACACAGGGGATAACTCCAATATAAAAGCAAAATACTGCAGATGCTGGAAATCTGACAGAAACAGAAAATGCTGCAAGTACTCAAACAGGTCTGGCAGCATCTGCAGAGAGCGAAACAGAGTTAACGTTTCAGGTTTGTGACCTTTCATCAGAAAGGTCTGATTTCAACACAGTGGAGTGCTGATGAAAGGTCATTGACCTGAAACGTTGACTCTGTTTCGCTCTTCACTGATGCTACCAGACCTGCTGAGTTTTTCCAGCATTTTTTATACCAGGGAAACTCCCCTACTATTCTTCAAAATAGTACTGTTCTTTTACATCCAGCTGAGAGGGCAGACAGGGCCTTGTTTTAATGTTTCAACTGCAGAACAATACCTCTGACAGTGCAGCATACACTCAGTACTGCGCTGGATTGTAAGCCTTGACTTCTTTGCTCAAGTCTCTGGAGTGGGACTTGAACCCACCAACCTTCTGACTCCGAGGTGAGAGCACTATCAACTGAGCCACAGTTGACATTTAAGAACACAAACACTGGCAAACTTTTGTTAGAGAAACGTCCAAGCCTGTTTGTGAAGAAGACACTGAGACTAGGATGCTTTGGTGGAGATTGTTTATTGCTTGCCACAGAGCTTACTTCTCCACCCTTAACAGCACCCACTGTCAGTTCTGGCTGGCTCTTTATATATAAACACTTGAATACAGTTAACTAATTAACACCCAACACCTGTTCACCCTATTATCTTGAACTACCGGGTATTTATCATACATTAACAGAACTTCAGACCCTAACAGCTTTCACCTCAAAGATGATGAGTCCCGTTGTACCATTTCAAACAAGATCAAACTCAGCACAGAAATGAGACTTCTCCGATCTGTATGTTTCAGTATTGTGCTGAGGAGCCCATTCACTTGCTGCTCCGTCACTTCAAACACAAATTCCCAGCTCTTTGCACAATCTTTTCTTTTGTGTTGTCGGGAAAAATAATTATCTTTCTACTGCCTTCCCTCAGAGGCCACGACGCCAGCCAGATCACCTTGGCGCTGGGCACGGCTGCATCCTACCCCCGGGCCTGCCAGGCACTGGGTGCCATGCTGTCCAAGGGAGCTCTGAATCCTGCTGATATCACTGTGTTATATAAGATGTTCACGAGTATGGATCCACCTCCTGTGGAACTGGTAAGATTTGCACTCAGTCACCCTTCTCACAGGGCAAGAAGCTATTCTCTCCAAAAACTGCACACCTCTAATTTCCCAATTATCTCCACTTGTCTCCTGACTTGAGGTGAAGTACAACTAGCAGCTGTACATCCAGGAGCTTGCATCCTGTGCAAGCTTATATAGTGGGTGTGAGCAAGCTATTCAGCTATGTGGAGCATCATGGCTCACCTCAGTACTGTTTGCACCTGTGCAGTTTTGAGCAGGAGCCACTGAATCCATTCAGGACCAAGAACCCTGGCAGTTTTTTTTTTAAACTCTTCCTATCTCGAGACCAATTGTATCTCTTTAATTGAGCTCACTTAACTCAGCATAAACCAGGTCTGGAACCTGGAAAAATGTGACTAAATACCACACTCTGTACCATTGGAAGAGCTATGCTTAAAGAAATAGGAGTTGGTTTGCATTTCACACACACAAATCTCTCTGACCCAGTTTGAAAACCAGTGTCACAATAGAGGCTGGTATTCCTCCTGTTTTCTACTCCCCGAGATTATTCATCTGCTCCCTGTTATGTATATTGTAAATTTGTGCTTTTATACCTGGGTGTATCCAAATCTAACTCTGACCCTTTGCTTCTCGTTCCAGATCAGAGTTCCTGCCTTCCTTGATCTTTTCATGCAATCCCTCTTCAAACCAGGCTCTAAAATCAATCCTGAGCATAAACACAAGTACATCTACATCCTGGCCTATGCGGCCAGCGTGGTGGAGTCATGGAAAAAGGTCAGCTGTGTATTTCAGATGGAGTAATATCAGTGGGATTGATAGTCGTCAGTGCACACTATGATATTGATCATATGATAGTGCACAGACTGTAATTTAGCAGTGTTCAGGCAATGCCTCTCTTCTCATTCATGCCCAAGATGAAAGTAAAAGCTGGTTATAGAATAATCAATTTCTTATTGTATCCTGTAATCTCTCTCTATCATAACCTTACTCGTCTCTTCCTATTTTGTTGACTCTATTATGGTTAATTCTCCTTTGAATTTTTTCTGCTTGCTTCTTCAGTCCCAAGCACTCCCCAATGTTGAAATTATAGCCCATTGCATGGTCTCGCACTCATCTTCATTCCTTGCCCAGATTTTAAAACTGGCAAACTCCTGACCGCCCTTCTTCCTACAATCTACAAACTATTGAAACCCTAGCTAGGCATCGCCAAATCCCAATTTACCTCATCTCTTGTACTCAAACAGAAACAATCAAACAAGGCAAAACATGAATAAAGGCCTTTGATTTAGGGATGTAGCCAACCCATGTTAAGATTGAAAATGCTGTAGCAGAGCATAGAGCTGTGCAGAAAGAACATCCTAGGAGATTGTGTAGGGCACAGTGTGATCAGCTGCAGGATTGCCTACATTTTATATACTTATGTACTTTGTCTAGCACCACCCATCACAGTCCAAACATCAAACTTAATGCAGATGCAAAACAGTCTTAAAAAAGGAATCCAGTCATTGACCAAGAGTCTAAAACTTTACAAGCAATTTACTGAGTTTTAATTGACTTGAGGGCAATTTACAACAGCATTGGAGTCTGAGGTAGCAGCTAAACATCACCATGGTGTTCCAGACTACCCATGACTAATCTGTAGGAGATCCACTAATTTACATAAGAAACTACAGACATTTTGAAAGAAAATGTAAGTTGTACTATCCAAAAATGGTGACATTTTGAATGTCAATTTGGAACACTCCCACCTTTGAGTCAGACAGTCAAGGTTTCAAGCTCCATTCCTGGTCTTGTGCACGTAGCCTCGGCTGGCACCTCAGTGCAGAACTGAGGGAATGCTGCGTTGTCAGAGATGCTGCTTTTCAGTTCAGACAATAAACTGCCTACTTCAAAGGTGAAGGTAATGCTGTTGAATGTCAAGGGGAGGTTTTTGGACACTCTTGTTGGAGATGGTAATTGTCTGGCATATGTGTGGCACGAATGTTACTTGTCACTTATCAGCCCAAGCCTGAATGTTTTCTGGCTGTTGCTGCTAGCGGGCAGGGACTCCTTCATTATCTAAGGAATTGTGAATGGAACTGAGTGTTGTGCAATCATCGGAGAGTGGACCCACTTATGATGGAGGGAAGGTTATTTGTAAAGCAGCAGAACATAGCTGGGCCTAGGATGCTGCCCTGAAAAACCCTTGCAGTGATGTTCTGGGGCTGAGATGTTTGGCCTCCAGAAACCAGAACCATCTTCCTTTCTGCTAGGCATGGCTGCAGCCAGTGGAGAGTTTTCCCCCTGATCCCCATTGACTTTTGTTTTACTAGGGCTCCTTAGTGCTACAATTGGTCAAATGCTGCCTTGATGTCAAAGGCAATCACTTTCGCCTCTCCTCTGGAATTCAGCTCTTTTGTCCATGTTTGGACCAAGACTATAATGAGTGATCCTGTCAGAACCCAAATTGAGCGTCAGTGCGCAGGTGATTGGTGTGTAAATGCCAGCTTGATAGCGCTGTTGAGCACTCCTTTCTTCACTTTGCTGATGATTGAGAGTAGACTGATGGGCCGATAATTGGAAGGCTCTTTGCATTTGGGTGCTGGGGCAGTAATTTAAGGATGGAACATGTGAAACAGAAATGTTTGCAGAGAAAGCTTCTGATGGACGGGCATGGAAATTTAAAACGAATTTTGGGTGCAGAGTATAAGAGCTTTAAGTATGTTCCAGTATTTTGTATTTGTGTAACCCAGAGTTACCGTTTTTCCTGACAGAACAAAAGATTTAACATCAACAAAGATGAGCTGAAATCAACCTCAAAGGCCATTGAAACTGTCCACAATTTATGCTGCAATGAGAACAAAGGGGCTTCAGAGCTGGTTGCTGAACTGGGGACCCTCTATCAATGTATTCGGTGAGTACCACAAGGTTTGGGACCCTCTATCAATGTATTCTGTGCGTACCACAGGGTTTGGTACCCTCTATCAATGTATTCAGTGAGTACCAAAGGGTTTGGGACCCTCTATCAATGTATTCAGTGAGTACCAAAGGGTTTGGGACCCTCTATCAATGTATTCGGTGAGTGCCACATATATTAGGAAATGCCCATAGTCTCTGGGACGTGATACTGAAATTGTAGCGATGGTAAGTTTTAGAATGGTGGTCACTGAATGCTCGACCAACTACTGTGCAATGAACTGTGGGAGGCATATCTGTGTATTTTACATTGTGTCAGGTGACTATTTCTTTCTGATTATCAGGTTCCCAGTGGTTGCAATGGGAGTGCTGAAATGGGTTGACTGGACTGTGTCGGAGCCCAGCTATTTTCAGTTGCAGACAGACCATACGCCTGTTCACCTGGCCCTACTTGATGAGGTAACTGAGCTGTATATAGTCCTCATCCCATTTAGATTCTTTTTTGTTTGTATTAGAAGATAGGAGCTCCTCACCATGGTGAAGAACATATCTAATTAGCAACTGAGGTTCTGTGGCAGAGGTAGCGAATCTTAGGTGGGGCCAGAAGTTGGTTTGTAACTGTCAGCCTTGCTGCCCCTGGCTCAGGAAGATGAAAAAATTAGTTGGGTTCCTGTTTCTGATAGCTGTTCTTTTAGAAGCTAAATGTGTGGTTGTCAGGTGAGTTCAATTACTGAAAACACTTGTCGTCGTAATCCTGAAAAAGCCCAAAGTGATCCTCCGTTAATCTCTCAAAAGCCCTCGAGAAAGTTCCAGGCATTTCAGTACTGGTGTTTTTGATATCCATTTTAAATGTCTTTCATTAATGTCTGTACTGTGATTCGTTTTGAAGTACTAACCTGACTTTACCTTATCTTTTTATGTCAGTCTTAGCTCAGTGGTAGCACACTGACCTTTGAGTCAGAAGATTCTGGCTTCAAACCCCACTCCAGACAATGCAGCACCCCCTCAGGAGAGACCCTGTTTTGTGGGGGGGGAATGTTCAACCAAGACACCACCTACCTGTTCAGGTTGTTGTAAAAGATCCAATGTCACCATTGGAATATGAGCAGAGGAGTTCTCCCAAAATGCTGGCTGCATTTATTTTCCCAACCAGCACATCAAAAACAGATTAATCTTGCTGAATGGGTGTGCATTTCAGCACACACAGCAGGAGGTGCTGTTCTATATTTGTGGCTGAAGCACATTATTGGAGTGGAGCAGGGGCAGTTTTATTCATGCTATACCTAACCTGGGAATGCTCTATGCTGCCTGGGATGAAAAATGTTCTATTCTTCAGCATTATGTCTCACACCTTAGTTAGCACAAGATTCACATAAAGAAAAGTTAAAAGACAAAACAATAAGCTAGCAATTGCAGACCAGACACCTGTAAATATCCCACACAGTTTGCCACTGTAAGTAAAGTTGCTGCCAAATGGATTCCACAGCAGGTTATAGAACCTGCACTGGATGGAACAAGGAATATTCTGGATCTGATGGGACTGGAGGTGATATAAACTCGGAACCAGTGTTCCCTGTGAGCTGCACATGCACAGCCATGCAGCAATCCAGAAGGTACCATGCAGGTTGCTCACAAGTTGTCCTCTTTAAGATGCTGCGCATGTAAATTTAACGGTATTGCGCAATCAAAGGGCCACACACGACGAGAAAAATCCAGAGGGGTCATTGCCAGGAGCACTCCAGACGTCCCAGGACTAAACAGCAATCAGGAACGGGATCCACGATTGATATTTTTGTTAGCCAACTCCAAGTGCTGAGGCAAATTGTAGTGTTCCTACCACTGTTCTGTCTGAGTTCAGCTAACAGACTTACTGGTATATCACCTCTTGACCATCCAGGGAGCTGAGCTGTAGGTTTTTTTAAAAATTTGTTTCGGACTATGATTTTAATTGTCTTCCCTTTGCTCTGTGTCTTTCTTCAGATCAGTACCTGCCACCAACTCCTCCATCCCCAGGTACTGCAGCTCCTTGTAAAACTGTTTGAGACTGAACATTCCCAGCTTGATGTCATGGAACAGGTAATCCTCCTGTCGCCTGGGATCAACAGAGAGCTTATGGAGAGGGAACAGCCATATCATGCAAAACAAGTGCCAAGCATTGTCTGTTTGCTTGCTTTTTTGAACTACTGGGGCAGGGATTTAAGACCAATCACACATACAGGATGAAGGTTCCACAGTGGTGGAGATTGGAAGCATGGTGTGGTCACCTTAGCGGGATTTTGGCTGGGTCTTGTCATTACAGAGAAGATTTTGGCTTGATTCTATATCTGTTAAGGATCCTTCATTAGTCAGTTGTCGCCCAATGTTCACAAGATATGAATCCATTGGAAGAATTTACCTTGAAATTCAGCACAGTTGGCACTAATGGGGGAACCCCATGTATGGTGTTCGGATGTAGCTTGTGTTAAATGGTAAACTCTTTCTGGTACAGTGTGGGTAATCTTTAGTAGAGCTTTAGGTACATTTTGACAGGTGGCGCTCCTGTGTAATTATGCCATGCTGTATACCTTGATTCCAGGGGGCGCAAACAGTGTGGGGAGACTTTCTATTCCTTAGATCTCTGTGAGGGAGTTCTCTTCCATTCTGTGAGGCAAGACTCACCAGTGGCAAGCCCTATATTTGGGCTGCCTTTTTATAACGGTTTGGAGTCGAGGGCTAAGGATTCTACAAAGCACAGTCAGAATAAATGTGCAACTTCACAGGTCTGCTGATTGCCTATTGTGTGGTGAGGCCCTCTGGTTAGGTTTTGTGTCCACTCTCGATAAAGAAATGCCTTATATCTACATGTACTGTCAGAGACTGACATCAACTTTTCCCTTTTCTGAAAGGGCTGCTTAAAGCTTTATTTCCAGTTTCCCACCACTCAGTGCACAAGGCAGGCAGGTTGGATCACCCTCTTGGTACCTCTAATCCTGCAGCAACCCTGGAACCTTGCAGCTTTCTCCTGATCCTCACTTCCTCATTTCTGACTTTGAACTGACTATCTGAGTAGTGGGGTGGGGGTTATTGGTTGGGGGGGGGGGTGGCGGAGGGAGCGGGAGTTCACTCGTCATTTAATATGTTTTCTTTGTGTTTACTGCTAGCTGGAGTTGAAGAAGACCCTGCTGGACAGGATGGTCCACCTGTTGAGCCGTGGCTATGTCCTACCTGTGGTCAGCTACATCCGGAAGTGTCTGGAGAAACTGGACACAGACATCTCACTTATTAGATACTTTGTCACAGAGGTGAGCAACTTGCTTGCTGATTTCCTGTAGCTGGTTGCTCAACACACAAGTGCATCGGGCAGGCAGCAGAATCTGTGTTTACAGGCATGTGCTATATTTGAGGCCGAAGGTTTCCCCCTGCTGTGCCAAAGGTGCCGACTCAGGGAGGGACGCAGTCCTGTGGGCACCAACTGCCCTCCGCCACCTCACCCAAGTGACCACTTTTATGACTGAGCCCAGATGGCAAGTATTGGAACAGGCTGACCCATCCTAGGCGGATCACAGCTAGGCTTGACCCTGTGCTCACCTAATGTCCAAAGGCAGGCGCTTTACAGCAGGCAGGACTGGGAGTCCTGTCTGATTGGCTCCCCTGATGAACGGAAGCATGGACATTTAGCTCCTTGTGGGATTATGCAGGGGTTTGTTGCTTTCTGAGAGAGTGTCTCGCATTAGGAACTGGAAATGGAGCTCAGTGATTTGATACAAAATGTTACTTTCTAGATTCAGGATTTTAAAAGATTGTGCATGTCATCCCTGTATCATTACAGGGTGGGAACCCCAGGTTCCAACCTTTAATCTGATAGCAAAATTGAAGCCCATAGGATTAAAGGGATAGTGGCAGCATGGATACAAAATTGGCTAAGGGTCAGAAAGCAGAGAATATTTGTGAACTTTGCTTCCAATTTCCACCCTTCTCTCACCTTTACATGGTCCATCTCCGACCCTTCCCTTCCTCGAACTCTCTGTCTCTATCTCTGGGGGTAGGCTATCTACTAATGTTCATTATAAGCCCATCGACTCCCACGGCTACTTTGACTACACTTCTTCACACCCTGCTTCCTGTAAGGACTCCATCCCATTCTTCCAGTTTCTCCATCTCCGACGTATCTGCTCTGATGATGCAACCTTCCACCACAACGCTTCTCATATGTCTTCCTTTTACCTTAACCGAGGATTCCACCCCCCCCCCCCACTGTGGTTGACGGGGTCCTCAACTGTGTCCGTCCCATTTCCCGCACCTCTACTCTCACCCCTTCCCCTCCCTCCCAGAACAGTGACAGGGTTCCCCTTGTCCTCACTTTCCACCCCACCAGCCTCCATGTCCAAAGGATCAATCTCCGCCATTTCCGCCACATCCAGCGTGATGTCAGTACCAAACGCATCTTCCCCTCCCCTCCCAGTATTCCAAAGGGATTGTTCCCTCTGCGACACCCTGGTCCATTCCTCTATTATCCCAAACACCTCGTCCCCTTCCCACGGCACCTTCCCATGCATTCGTTGGAGGTGTAATACCTGTCCTTTTACCTCCTCTCTCCTCACTATCCAAGTCCCCAAACGCTCCTTTCAGGTAAAGCAGCGATTTACTTGTACTTCTTTCAATGTAGTATACTGTATTCACTGCTCACAATGCGGTCTGCTCTACATTGGGGAGACCAAACGCAGATTGGGTGACCGCTTTGCGGAACACCTCCGCTCAGTCCAAAAGCATGACCCCGAGCTTCCTGTCACTTGCCATTTCAACACACACACCCTGCTCTCATGCCCACATCTCTGTCCTGGGATTGCTGCAGTGTTCCAGTGAACATCAATGCAAGCTCGAGGAACAGCACCTCATTTACCAATTAGGCACCAATTAGGACTGAACATTGAGTTCAGTACCGCAGCCTCACAAGCTCCAGGGACCCGGGTTCAATTCTGGGTACTGCCTGTGCAAGTTCTCCCTGTGACCGCGTGGGTTTTCGCCGGGTGCTCCGGTTTCCTCCTACCACCAAAGACTTGTAGGTGATAGGTAAATTGGCCATTGTAAATTGCCCCTAGTGTAGGTAGGTGGTAGGGAATATGGGATTACTGCAGGGTTAGTATAAATGGGTGGTTCTTGGTCGGCACAGACTCCGCGTGACGAAGGGCCTGTTTCAGTGCTGTATCTCTAAATAAAAATATTTAAAAAATAATTTGAGCATGACTGCACCCCCCTTTTTTTTAAGTTTTACTTTGTATTTTTTATTATTTCTTTTTATTTCATTTTATTTTAGTTTCTTTCATCATTACACTTTTTTTAACCATGTGCCTGCCCACTTTTTTTTTCATGTTTTTGCTTTTGGCTAGGGCTTTCGTGATTTCATTTTAACACCCTCTCTGCACTAACACTTTGTCATTCACTACACCATTAACAAACTCTTTGTCTTTGCCTTTGCCCATGACCTCCTTGTCAGTTATTCTCTGTGACCCTCTGTCCTATCAACACCTTTCCATTTGTTCTCTTCTGCCCCACCCCAACTTTATTTGCTTAAAACCTTTTACATTTCTAACCTTTGCCAGTTCTGATGAAAGGTCACTGACGTGAAACGTTAACTTTGCTTCTCTCTCCACAGATGATGCCAGACCTGCTGAATATTTCCAGCACTTATTGGTTTTGTTTCAGATTTTCAGCATTTGCAGTATTTTGCTTTTATAATATTTGTGAATTGTTGATTTTCAAATGGAGGGAAGCATACGCTGGTATCCTCCAGGGGTCAGTATTACGACAACTGCTCTTTTTGATATATATAAGTGGCCTTGGCTTGGATATACAAGGCATAATCTCAATGTTTGTAGATGACACAAAACTTGGAAATGTAGTAAACAATGAAGAGGATAGTAACAGACTTCAGGAGGACACCGACAGACTAGAGGAATGGGCAGACACATGGCAGATAAAACTTAACGTGGAGAATTGTCAAGGGGATGGGCACCAGATATAGAAGTAGAAAAGAGGAATAAGGTGACAGTATTATACAGTGTTACCAAGGTTCATAGAATACTGGGAGAGATAAATAGCTCTGGAGTTGGGAATAGTGAGTTATTAGGTGGGGCAAAGTAGGGGAGGAAGTAATAAAGACTAGATCAGCGTTAATGTGCACGTATGTGAGTGCAGTTAATAAGGTTGGTGAGTTACAGGTGCAGATTAACATGTGGGAATATGATGTGGCTATAACAGAGACCTGGCTCAAAGAAGGGCAGGACTGGGTGTTAAATATTCCTGGATACAAGGTGCTCAGAAAAGATAGGAAAGTTTAAAAAAAGGGGGAGAAGTGGCAGTATTGATTAAGGAGAGCATTACAGTGCTTGAGAGAAAGGATATCTCAGAGGGGTCAAGGACAGAATCTATTTGGCTAGAGCTGAGGAACAAAAAAGTGCAGTTACATTACTTGGTGTAGTCTATAGACCACCAACTAGTGAAAAGGAACAAATTTTCAAGGCAATTACAGGCGAGTGCAAGAATTATTGAATAATTATATTGAGGGATTTTAATTATCTGAATATAGGCTGGGATAGAAGTAGTGTAAAGGGTAGAGAGGGGCAGGAGTTCCTAGAGTGTGTTCAGGATTTTTTTCTGCAGCAGTATGTTTCCAATCCAATGAGAAAGGAGGCATGGCACTGCTGGACCTGGCTCCTGGGAATGAGGTGGGCCATGTGGATCAAATATCAGCCGAACATTTAAGGGACAGTGATCATTGTATCATAAGGTTTAGGTTGGCAATGGGAAACGACAAAGAACAATCTAGAATAAGAATAATTAACTGGGGGAAAGCCAACTTCAATGGGGTAAGAATGAATCTGGGCTGAATAAATTGGAATCAAAGAATGGCAGGAAGAACGGTAGTTGAATAATGCGCTACCTTCAAAGATGAGATAGTTCAGACCCAGTCAAGGTATGTTGTCTCGAAGGGGAAGGGTAGGGCAGACAAATCCAGAGCTCATGACAAAAGAGATAGTGATGAAGAAGAAACAGTGTGCTTATGATAGATGCCAGGTAGATAATAAAATGGAGAACCAGGCTAAATATAGAAGGTTCAGAGAGGAAATAAAAAAGCAAATAAGAGAAGAAAAGCGACTGGCAGCTAATATAAAAGGGAATCCCAAAATCTACTATAGGCATATAAATAATAAAAAGGTGCTAAAAGGTGGAGTAAGGCCGATTAGGGACCAAAAGGAGGATTTACGCATGGAGATGGGGAATAGTTGAGCTAGTAAGTGAATACTTTGCAAGGAAAATGATGCTACCTAGGCCACGGTGAAAGAGGAGGTAATTAATACACTAGAAGGATTTAAAATTGATGAGAACATATTAGATAGGCTGTCTATACTTAAAGTTGATAAAGCACCAGGGCCGGAGCAGATGCATCCAAGGATACTGAGAGAAGTGAGAATGGAAATTGTGGAGGTACTGACCATAATTTTCCAGTCTTTCTTGGACTTGGGGTGGTGCTAAAGGACTGGAGAATTGCAAATGTTACACCCTTGTTCAAAAAAGGATGTAAAGATAAGTCCAGCAACTACAGGCCAGTCAGTTTAACTTTGGTGGTAGAGAAACTTCTCGAAACAGTAATTTGGGACAAAGTGAATAGTCAGATAGAGAAACGTGGGTTAATTAAGGAAAGCCAGCATGGATCTGTTAAGGGAAAATTGTGTTTAACTAACTTGCTAGAGTTTTTTGAAGGGATAACCGAGAGTGTTGATGAGGGCAATGCTGTTGATGTGGTGTACATGGACTTCCAAAAGGAATTGGATACAGTGTCAAGCAAGAGATTTGTGAGCGAAGTTGTATCTCATGGAATAAAAAGGACAGTAGCCACATGGATACGAAATTGGCTGAGTGACAAGAAACCGAGAGTAGTGGTTAATGGATGTTTTTCGGGCTGGAGTAAGGTTTGTAGAGTTCCCCAGATTTGATAGAGGTATTCAAAATCATGAGGGGTCTGGACAGAGTAGATAGAAAGAAACTGTTCCCACTCGTGAAAGGATCTTGAAGTATTTGGTAAGAGAAGCAAAAGTGACATGAGGAAAAATGTTTTTACACCGCGAGTGGTTAAGGTCTGGAATGCGCTGCCTGAGAATGTGGTCGAGGCAGGTTCAATTGAAGCATTCAAAAGGGAATTAGACAGTTATATGAAAAAGAAGAATGTGCAGGGTTATGGGGAGAAGGTGGGGGAATGGAACTGAGGGCATTGCTCTTTCAGAGAGCCGGTGTGGACATGATGGTCCGAATTGCCTCCTTCTGCACTGTAACGATTCTGTGCAGCAGTGTTGGGACCCTTGCTCTTCCTGATATACATTAACAACTTAGATCTTGGTGTATAGGGCACAATTTCAAAATTTATGAATGATACAAAACTTGGAAACATCGTGAACTGTGAGGAGGATAGTATAGAACTTCAAAAGGACATAGACAAGCTGATGAAATGGGCAGATGAAGTTCAATGCGGAGAAATGCGAAGTGATTCATTTCAATAGGAAGATCATGGAGAGACAATATAAAATAAAGGGTATAACCCGAAAGGAGTTGTAGGAACAGAAGGGCCTGTCTGTTTATGTGCATAAGTCATTGAAGATGGCAGGACAGGTTGAGAGCACGGTCACTAAAGTGGAGAGTATTCCAGGCTTTATTAATAGGGGCATAGAGTACAAGAGCAAGGAGGTTATGTTGAACTTGTATAAGACACTAGTTCGGCCTCAGCTGGAGTATTGTGTCCCATTCTGGGTGACGTATTTAAGGTAAGATGCAGAGGCATTGGAGAGAGTGCAGAAAGGATTCACGAGAATGTTTCCAGAGATGAGGAACTTCTTTTACAAAGATGGATTGAGGAAGTTGGGACTCTTTTCCCTAGAGAAGGCTGAGAGGAGATTTGATGGAGGTATTCAAATTCATGAGGGATCTGAACAGAGTAGATAGGAAGAAACTGTTCCCACTCGTGAAAGAATCAAAAACAAGAGCACAGTGGCGCAGTGGTTAGCACCCACCGCCTCACAGCTCCAGCGACCCGGGTTCGATTCTGGGTACTGCCTGTGTGGAGTTTGCAAGTTCTCCCTGTGACCGCGTGGGTTTTCGCCGGGTGCTCCGGTTTCCTCCCACAGCCAAAGACTTGCAGGTTGATAAGTAAATTGGCCATTATAAATTGACCCTAGTATAGGTAGGGGAATTGTGGGGATGTGAGAGGGTAATGGGATTAATGTAGGATTAGTATAAATGGGTGGTTGATGGTCGGACCAGACTTGGTAGGCCGAAGGGCCTGTTTCAGTGTTGTATCTCTAAAATAAAAAAAAAGAGGGCTCAGATTAAAGGTAATTGGCAAAAGAAGCAATGGCAACATGAAAGCTTTTTCATGCAGAGAGTGGTTGTTTTTTATTTGTTCCTGGGATATGAGCATTGCTGGCAAAACCAGCATTTATTGCCCTTGATAAGGCAGTCGTGAGCTGTCTTCTTGACCCCTGCTGTTCATATGATGTAGGTACATCCACAGTGCTGTTTTGCAGGGAGTTCCAGGATCTTGACCGAGCAACAGTGAAGGAACGGTGATATAGTTCCAAGTCAGGATGGTGTGTGGCTTGGAGGGGAACTTGCAGGTGGTGGTGTTCCCATGCATCTGCTGCTCTTGTTTTCCTCGGTGGTGAGGTCATAGGTTTGGAAGGTGCTATCAAAGGAGCCTTGGTGAGTTGCTGCAGCCCATCTTGTAGATGAAACACACTGCTGCCACTATGTGCCAGTGGTGGAGGGAGTGAATGTTTAATGTGGTTGGGGTGTCTTGGATGGTGTTGAGCTTCTTGAGTGTTGCTGGAGCTGCACTCATCCAGGCAAGCGGAGAGTATTCCATTACACTCCTGACTTGTGCCTTGTAGATAGTGGACAGGCTTTAGGGAGTCAGGAGATAAGTTACTTGCTGCAGAATTCCCAGCTTCTGACCTCCTGTTCTAGGCATGGTGTTTATATGGCTGGTCTAGTTAAGTTTCTAGTCACTGGTAATCCCCAGGATGTTAATGTTTGGGGAATTCAGCAATGATATTGCAGTTGAATGTCAAAGGGAGAGATGGTTAGATTCTCTCTTATTGGAGATGGTCCTTGCCTGGTACTTGTGTCGCATCAATGTTACTTATCACACAGCAGCCCAAGCCTGAATGTTGGCCAGGCCTTGCTGCATGAAGGCACGGACTGCTTCAGTATCTGAGCAATTGCAAATGGTACTGAACACTGTGCAATCATCAACAAACATCCCCAGTTCTGACCCTATGTTGGAGGAAAGGTCATTGATGAAGCAACTGAAGGTGGTTGGACCTAGGACACTACCCTAAGAAAATCCTGCAGCAATGTCCTGGGGCTGAGGTGATTGGCCTCCAACAACCACAACTATGCTTCCTTTGTGCTAGTTATGACTCGAGCTAGTGGAAAGTTTCCCCTTGATTCCATGTTACTGGGGCTCTTTGGTGCCACACTGCATCAAATGCTGCCTTGATGTCAATGGCAGTCACTCTTATCTCACCTCTGGAATTCATTTGTTTTGTCCATGTTTGGACCAATGTTGTAATGAGGTCAGGAGCTGAGTAGCCCTGGCAGAACCCAAACACCACATCAGTGAGCAGATTGTTGCTGATTGAGTGCTGCTTAATAGCAGTATCGACGACACCTTCCACCACTTTGTTGATTGAGAGTAGACTGATGGGCGGTAATTGGCTGGATTGGATTTGTCCTGCTTTTTGTGGATATGGCATGCCTGGGCAATTTTCCACATTGTCAGATTGATGCTTGTGTTGTAGCTGTGCTGGAACAGCATGGTTAAGTGTACGGCTAGTTCTAGAGCAAAGGTCTTCAGATCTACTGCTGGGATGTTGTCAGGGCCCATAGCCTTTGCGGCATCCAATGTCTTCAGCCATTTCTTCACTTGGGGTTGTTCTCCTTAGAACTGAGTAGATTATGAGGAGATTTGATAGAACTGTTCAAAACCATTCATGATTTTGATGCAATAGATAATGAGAAACTGTTTACAATGGCGGGAGAGTCAGTAGTCAGAGGGTACAGGTTTAAGGTGATTGGCGAAAGAACCAGAGGCGACATGAGGAAACTTTTTTTTTTACACAGCGAGTTGTTGTGATCTAGAATGCACTGCCTGAAAGGATAGTGGAAGCAGATTCAGCAGTAATTTTCAAAAGGGAATTGGATAAATACTTGCAGGGGCAACATTTACCATAGCTATGGAGGAAGTGCAGGGGAATGGAACTAATTGAATATCTCTTCCAAAGTGCGGGCACGGGCGTGATAGGGCGGGTGACCACTTTCTGTGCTGTATCATTCTAGGATTCTACTATGTATTTGCAGGTACTGGATGTCATTGCCCCACCATACACCTCAGACTTTGTTCACCTTTTCCTCCCGATCCTGGAGAACGACAGCATTGTTGGCACAATTAAAACTGAGGGGGAATGTGATGCTGTGGCAGAGTTCATCGGTAAGTAGCAGCCGGGTTATATAGGGAGGGAGAAAAAACCATGAGTGCTGAAAATCTGAAGTAACAGAAACAGAAAATGCTGGAACTGTAGGACCATCCGCAGCTAAAAGAGGTTTAGCTGTGGTGTTTCATCGAAGGTTTATTACTTGAGCCTAAAATATAGCCTGACACTCCCGTGCAGGACTGAGGAAATGCTGTGTTGTCAGAAGTGTCTTCTTTCAGATGTGACATTAAACTGAGGCGTCATCGGCCCTTTGTGGACATAAAGGTTCCTATGGCATTCTTTCAAAGAAGAGCAAGGGAGTTCTCCCTCGTGTCCCAGCCAATATATATCCCTCAACAAACATCACTTTAAAAAAAAATATAAGCAGTTTATTTGGCCACTATCATACTGCTGTTTGTGGGAGCTTGCCTTGTGGGTGCTGTATTTCCTACATTATGACAATAACCACACTTCAAAAAGTATTACATTGGCTTTCCTGAGGTCATGGAAGGCACCAACTGATTGCAAGTTTATTTTTGTTCAGCTGATTTTCTAGCCATGATCCCCTCTCACTTCAGGGAGAGTGTCAGTTCTGCCTGGTTGTACTTAACTCCCAGTAAGCTATCTGTGAATAGGTCATTCATAGACGCATCATTGTACCTACTCATTTAGATCTAAGCTAAAGCCTAGTGTTTGATGTATTGTTCAGTCAAATTGAGCAGCTCCTCTTCCAATTGATAACATTTCTTGTGGAGCCATATGTTGTTTTTGTTTATTCAGCGGGGAATAGGTTAAAGTGTGAGTTTCTGCCACCCCTGTTTTCATCCCATCTCTCCTGATCTTGCTGGGAGACACTTGCCCGCACACTGACAGCTGGCCTTGCTCCAAATCGAGTCTAGACAGTGAGTGCAGTCAGACTGGTTGTCCGGGCCCAAGTCCTGACCTTGCACGCATCCACATGTGCGCTTTTCAGCAGTGGTGAATAGATAAACTGCACCACCACACCCCCCAACCCTGCTGTGTGTCAGATGCCACTGTAGATTTCATGTTCAGAGATAGGAGAACAGGCACAATGGGTTGAATGGCCTCCTCTGTTGTATAATTGTGTGGTCTACCATCGGAATGCCTTTGAGATACACTCTTTAAGTCCACCAGGTAGTGTTGGGGCATGGCTTCTTTCTTGTGATATTCCACATGGTGAAATGCTGATCTCACCCAATCAATACAAGGGATTATGAGTGAGGTAAAGGCAGGGGTGCACACCTCCCAATGGCAGGGTCAAAGCAGCATTGGTAGGATCCTGTGACCAAATCACCAGATTCTTTCTCTTTGGTTGGAGCAGCGAAGGGAATGGATTGGTAACGTTAAGTGATTGTAAACACCAAATAAAAGTTCTGTGTAATGTGTACTTCCAGCACACTGCAAATCCAACTTCATCATGATGAACTAGCACCGTGAAGAAGGCACAGCAATGGTGACCGGAGTAGAGAGTAGCCTGAGCCAGACAAGAGGACGTGAGAGAGACATTCTGAGCAGTAAGAGTGATGGGATATGGCAAAATATCCCACGGAGCATCTGTGGCCCTCATCCCCACTGTAAAACTGACGCAAGAATTACTGAGCGAGAACCATGTCTGCAAGGGAAATAATTGGTAGATTTTATATATTTTTACGTAATTGACGGCGAAAGGGGAAATATAGAAACAGTGGTTTTCTTTTTTTCTGTAACTAAGTCTGAAAATTATACATTGTTTGTACGTGGTGTGGTCAAAATAAACATTGGGGCCGCCATGTCTTCAGGAATGACGACTTCCAAATAGATTTTTTTTTAAAATGTTCCTTCGTGTTTTCCTGCATGCATGCAGTTGAGGAGTGAGGCTCCTAATGCACAGCTGTTGCTCTAGTGTCTCTAGTTAATGGTAAAAGAACCTTCCCCACCCCAGCTGTGGATCTTTGCTAGAGTTGATGTCCAGTTTAAGGAGGAAAAACATTGGGAAACTATAGCAGCATTCACTATAGAGTTGATGAAGACTATCGATTCTACTAATGATACTAGATTTATATAACGCTGTATCACATTGAAACACCATTTGTGAGGTGCGGTGAGTCTTTTTGTTTAGGATCTGTAGTTTCTTCTTCTTCCGGTGAGGAAATGCTTGGCTTGCACTCAACCAGGTTGGCACATTTGATATCAGGACCTCAGGCTAGGGATTTCGCAGGCATAGGCCCTTGTCCCAGAGCTCAGAATAGGGATATCGCAGGCACAGACCTCTGTTCCAGAGCTTGGTGGCGATATCGCAGGGGCAGACCCCTATCCTGGAGCTCACAGTTGAGATATCACAGGCACAGACACTTGTCCTGGAGCTGTCTGTTGAGTTCTCTGGTAGTCCGTTTAGTTGTACAGTTGCTCCCTCACAGTGACAGGAGACTGGCAGCTTTGCCTCTGTTGAACATGTGGGGCTGGCTTGAAGCTGCCATGTTGTGCCTGACTCATAATAGTGAAATTGCTCTTGTAGCCCATCCAAGTTGCTGACCAAAAGATGTCTGCTGTTAAGGAGATTTAAGTTACAGTGACTGGGTATAGCGGGCTGTACCCACTGAGTGTTCTGGTTAACTTTCAAGTAATTAAGACCTAGTATACATACACATGTACATGTCAGGCACTGTGCATACCTACGTCTATACTGCGCTCTTTGAGGACACCTAAGCCCACATGCGGATCTGATACACTACCCCCAGCATAAAAGAGGAGAAACCCATCTGTGCGTACTCTGGACTGCTTCATTCACAGAAACAGACAGGTTGATAGGTAAATTGGCCATTATAAATTGCCCCTAGTATAGGTAGGTGGTAGGGAAATATAGGGACAGGTGGGGATGTGGTCGGAATATGGGATTAGTATAAATGGGTGGTTGATGGTCGGCACAGACTCGGTGGGCCGAAGGGCCTGTTTCAGTGCTGTATCTCTATAAAAAAAAAAGCTCCGACTGCCTGAAGAAAACCTCAGATTGCAGTTGCTGATGTTCATGTCACTTTTTGTTCCTGCTTTAGTGGCGTTTTTTAATCAACAGTCTCATCAGTTTCTCCCCATTGAATGTCAGCCTTAAATAGCAGACAAGGATCACCCAAATTTTCTTTCCTCCTTGCTGCTGTAAGCATTGGCTCCCTCTAGCTTCTCATTCAATTGCCCATTCGTGATCTGTGAGCCCGTACAGTGAATACTGACACTTGGTTAACCGACTGGATGACAGTCATACAGCCTTTTTCCCCATCTCCAATATTGTTGGTAATTAATGAACAATAGCATACAAAGAAAATTTAAAAAAACAGTTTTTAAAATACCCCTATAATTTTTATCCATGGTTGATTGCACAATATCCAGGAGTTTTAATCTTTAATTCCTGGAAACTGCAGGACAACTCTTGAGGTTTGGCAACCTGACTGAGAGCAACAGCACCAACCACTTGTATGTACCACACCCTCACATGATTCACTGTGACCTTCATGTTAAGTTTAACTTCTGCATTTTACCCAACAACAAACTGTTGCAATAATTATCAGCGAAAGGAGTTCTGATAAAGGGTCTGACCTGAAATGTTAACTCTGCTTCTCTCTCCACCTGCTGAGCATTTCCAGCATTTTCTGTTTTATTAAAGGGGAAGAGACTTTGGCGACAGTTAGTAAGCTGGGCCTGGCTTTGGTTAAATATAAATTGTGGCTGGGAAATAATTCTTGTGGAAATCCCCATCCTCTGCTTGTTAAAAATTAGCTTTTTTTAAAAAGTCTTTCATCAGCCAATCTACCCTCTCGCGTTAGTAAAAATATGTTGTTTTTAATTAAACTGCCATCAAATGTCTTTTTAAGGAGTGAATCCCATTCAAATGTGATTTTTAAAATCAAGCAGCCAGTCACAGGTACAATTCCCTTGCTCGTCTGAAAAAAGTACGAGATTCGTTCTGGTGTTACTTACATTAAGTCAGTGATGCACAGTTTTATAAAAACTGGTGTATTATACCATTGAACTGGATTTCTAAATGGGTAATAATTCTGCAATGTTAAATTCAGCCAGTTGTCTCAAACATTCAGCCAGCAGAAATGAAACCAAGCTGGTTTCCTTGCAATTAGGAGCATTAACTAGTACTCTGAGAGTGAGTCACAGCTGAGACATGCCAGTGTACTCCTTATTTATGCAAATTTCTGTGGCTTTCATCAATGGGAAAACCCCAGGAAATTTCTTTCTTTTTTTTCTTTTGGGCCTCCTTATCTCGAGAGACAATGGATACGCGCCTGGAGGTGGTCAGTGGTTTGTGAAGCAGCGCCTGGAGTGGCTATAAAGGCCAATTCTGGAGTGACAGGCTCTTCCACAGGTGCTGCAGAGAAATTTGTTTGTTGGGGCTGTTGCACAGTTGGCTCTCCCCTTGCGCCTCTGTCTTTTTTCCTGCCAACTACTAAGTCTCTTCGACTCGCCACAATTTAGCCCTGTCTTTATGGCTGCCCGCCAGCTCTGGCGAATGCTGGCAACTGACTCCCACGACTTGTGATCAATGTCACACGATTTCATGTCGCGTTTGCAGACGTCTTTATAACGGAGACATGGACGGCCGGTGGGTCTGATACCAGTGGCGAGCTCGCTGTACAATGTGTCTTTAAAGGGGAAGAGACTTTGGCGACAGTTAGTAAGCTGGGCCTGGCTTTGGTTAAATATAAATTGTGGCTGGGAAATAATTCTTGTGGAAATCCCCATCCTCTGCTTGTTAAAAATTAGCTTTTTTTTAAAAGTCTTTCATCAGCCAATCTACCCTCTCGCGTTAGTAAAAATATGTTGTTTTTAATTAAACTGCCATCAAATGTCTTTTTAAGGAGTGAATCCCATTCAAATGTGATTTTTAAAATCAAGCAGCCAGTCACAGGTACAATTCCCTTGCTCGTCTGAAAAAAGTACGAGATTCGTTCTGGTGTTACTTACATTAAGTCAGTGATGCACAGTTTTATAAAAACTGGTGTATTATACCATTGAACTGGATTTCTAAATGGGTAATAATTCTGCAATGTTAAATTCAGCCAGTTGTCTCAAACATTCAGCCAGCAGAAATGAAACCAAGCTGGTTTCCTTGCAATTAGGAGCATTAACTAGTACTCAGAGTGAGTCACAGCTGAGACATGCCAGTGTACTCCTTATTTATGCAAATTTCTGTGGCTTTCATCAATGGGAAAACCCCAGGAAATAAATAGTTTGAAATGCCCGATCATTGATAGCCTAAGACAGCTAATGTCAAGGAGCATTCTTTTTATTTGATGTTGATAGCTAGCTAATGTGGGTGAATTGAAATGAGAGGCATGTTTTTTGCCTACATTTCTAAAGCTGGTTCCAGTTCTGAGCTCTTTATGAATTACAGCTCAGTAAGCCAAGCCCCCTACACCACAGAGTAAGGCAGAGGAGTAAAAACAGAAAGTAATGGAAATACTCAGCAGATCAGGCAGTGCATTCCAGATCACTAGAACTTGTGTAAAGAAATGTTTCCTCATGCTGCTTCTTTCTTTTGCCAATCACTTTAACTGTATCCTCTGGTTACTGACCCTCCTACTATTGAAAACAGCTCCTGATTTACTTGATTTTGAACACCTCCATCAAATCGTCTCTTAACCTTCTCTGCTTTAAGAACAACCCCAACTTCCCCAGTCTCTCCACATATCTGAACTTGCCTCATCCCTGGTACCATTCTGATATTATGTGTCCTAAAGTGTGATGCCCAGAATTAAACAGTACTCCAGTTGAGGCCTAACCAGTATTTTTTTTTATATATAAAGGTTTAGCATAACTTTGCTTTTGTACTCTATGCCTCTATTAATAATGCCAAGGATCCCACATGTTTTTTCAATAGCCTTCTCAACTTGTCTGCCACCTTCGAGGACCGGTGTACATACACCCCAAGTCTCTTTGTTCCTGCACCCCCATTAAAAATGTATTATTTAATTTATATTGCTTCTTCTCATTCTTCCTACCAAAATGTATCTGTTTGGAATAGCCTAACTTGAAAGTGGGTCTACACTTAGAGAGTCGGTCATTCGAGAAGAATAGGTAATTGACCATTCTCACTCTCAAACCCTGAACTATTCATTTGTGTACTTTATCTGTCATAAACCAGTTTTTTGGTTTGAAATTGTGAATAATCTTTAGTGTTTTTCAATCCAACTTTCTTCAAGAGGGGAATGCGCTTAGCAGAACATGTGATATTACAGTAGTTGGTATAGGGAGCAAGTGCTAATGCAATTGTTTAACTAGCTACAGTCCCCACCTCAAGCATCTGTTCACTGAGATAATCACTTAAAGGTGCAAAAAACTAGTTTTAGCTGCTAGAAAACCTAACTATGCCTGAAATCAACGTAACTTTCAAAACAGTAAATACAGCGGATTAAGTAACTAAGGTAACTGCACTTTATAACATGGGGGTACGATCGAATAGTTGTTACTGAACTAATGATCGAGAGACATGAGTTCAAATGCCACCATGGCAGCTGGGGAATTTGAATTCAGTTAATTAAATAAATCTGGAATAAAAAGTTAGTTTCATGGTCACCATTGCTGATACTAACGGATTGTTGTAAAAACACATCTGGTTCACGAATGTCCTTTAGGGAAGGAAATCTGCCATTCTTATCCGGTCTGGCCTATTTGTGACTTTAGACCCGCAGCAATATAGTTGGCTCTTAACTGCCCTCTGAAGTGGTCTAGCAAGCTGCTTAGTTGTATCTGGATCGTACAATTTCCATGAATACATTTTTTAAAAAGGTGTGGGAAGCGTATTGTATTGCTCAAAATAGCAGGCCCAGTTAGTACATTGTAAACAGCACCTTTGTGTAATTGATGGCAAATGGTTATAGTTAATTACTGAGTGTAGACAGTTGCTTGCCATAACTATTGGCAGTATAATTGGTGGGAGACTGCATTGGGTAGTAAAAGGTGCACTTTGGATTGTATAGGACGTGAGCTTCACGTACACTGATAATACTCAGATATAACATCCTATCTTGCTAAAGTTCCCGCTGAACTTCTAACTCTTGCTTTAGCAAGGGAGCTAGATAACCTTTGGTTAATGAAATCACCTGAAATAAGATTGTCTTTCATAACATTCATAAATTGGAAGATTTACAAAAATTGAAGGATTGGGAATGTTTTATTAAATGTATTTATTCATGGCACACGGGCACTGTTGGCAGCACCACTATTTATTGCTCGCTTGTAGTTGTCCTTGAGAAAGTGGTGGTGAGCTATCTTCTTGAACTGCTGCACTCCATATGGTGTACACTGACAGTGCTGTTAGGCAAGGAGTTCCGGGATTTTGACCCAGCGATGATAAAGGATCAGCATATGTACAAGTCAGGCTGGTGTGTGATTTGCAGGTGATGGTGTTCTGATATGCCTGCTGCCCTTGTCCTTCTAGGTAATGGAAGTCATGGGTTTGGGAGGTGCTGTTGAATAAGTCTTGGCAAGTTGCTGCAGTGCATCTTACAGATTGTACACACTGCAGCCATGTTGTACCAGCAGTGAAGGGAGTGAATATTTAAAGTGGTCGATAGGGTGCCAATCAAGTGGATTAATTTATCCTGGATGGTGTCGAGCTCCTTGAGTATTGTTGGAGCAGCACTCATCCAGGCAAGTGGAGCGTATTCCATCACACTCCTGACTTGTGCATTGTAGTGGTGGAAAGGCTTTGGGAAGGTGAGTTAATCACCACAAAATACCCCAGCCTCTAACCTGCTGTTATAGCCATGTGGCTGTATACCTGACTATGTGCTGCTGGTGGGTCAGGACCATACCCTGGGATTGGTGATGGAGGACTCTGGGATGTTGGCTGATGGGGATGATTTTGACAGCATTGTTAATTGTATATCAATTGTGTTTAATCATATGCAGCTGGAGGGCGTTACATCTGTTCAACTAAAACTCCAACGAAAGATGCACTTACTGAAACTGGGTGGTGGTTGAATTAGAAGGTAATATGCTTGCATTGTTTCACTCTCTAAATAAATGTTGGACTGAGTAAAAATTGGCTCCAGTACTATGCTTCAAAAACTGGCATTCTGGACCAAAAAAGTACGACAATGACAGGCTGTTGCTTGATGAGTGTGTGGGCCAGCTCACTCACTTAGGCACAAGGCCCCAGATGTTAGTGAGGAGGACTTTGCAGGGTTGACCGGGCTAGGTCTGCCTTTAGAAACATAGAAAGAAACAGAAAATAGGAGCAGGAGTAGGCCATTCGGCCCTTCAAGCCTGCTCCGCCATTCATTATGATCATGGCTGATCATCCAACTCAATAACCTGTTCCCGCTTTCGCCCCATACCTTTTGATCCCTTTAGACCCAAGAGCTATGTCATGTCCAAATCTGATGTGAATTGAAGCTGAGTGGTCCTTCCACTTTTATGATTATACGAAATGTACAAAGCTAGTGTAACAGTTCACTGAGGAAGTTACGCAGATAATAACTTACTGCAGAAGAATCTCAAATACTTGGGAGACCAGCAACAGCTGGCACCACAATAGCCTGCTACTCAGAGATAGGCTGTATGATCATTAAAGGCCAACCTTGATACTGGAGACCTACCAGTGATATGCTAACTATAGACTTAAATCAGTAAAACCAGATGCAATTCCAGGTTTAGTTAGGGTTTTAACTGAGTGAAGCCCAGCTACTGCGGTGGCATGTTGTGTATTTTACAATTAGGTTACTGATGTGCTTCTAATGATATAGAACTTGCTGCAAAGAATCACTTCAGCTTTCGATTGCACTGCTGCATTATTGCAATTCCAGTTTATAATCAGGTTCTGTCAGAGATACATCTTTCCGCCGACACAGTCTGTGTTGTCTCTGGTAAGTAATGGTTAAGTTGAACTTCACTCATCGTTGTACTGTGGTCCTGCTTTGATTGGGGCTAACAATCACTATCTTTGGGTTGAGTTTACATTGGATAGTTTGGAGCAAACCAATTCAGGGTGTGCATAAACATGCTAGACATAAATCCTGAACTATTTTCCTCATGGATACATTTTAGTAAAAGATGATAAGGTTGGTCTGATATCCTTTTACTCACATAGCTATATGCAGAGATTTTTCAATTTAATAGTTCTGCACTGGGAGGACTGTGAGGGAATAGTATTTGTGTAATCTACAAGGCATTGAGCTTCAATGCAAGTAAGATGGACATGGGTCCAAAAAAACACACCTGTGATTTTCAAACGGCTTTTTAATTCATATTGTGGTTTTAGCCTCTTTGACCCAAAAATCATTCTCTCTTCTGTTTCCCTATGCACGGTTCCACCTGTGTTCTAAAATAAATCACTTCACTCAATTCAGTTCTCTCATGTCCTGAAGCATAAAATATAAAATAATTTTTATACCTCTGTGCTTTACATTTCAGATTACCACTTAAAAAAATATATAAAAGTTCCATTCCTATGAAGAGTAGCCTTGCAGTCAAACCAACACACTACTGCAGCATAGGGTCCCCGTAGGCGCAGTCGGCCTCTATTGCCAGATTGTAGAAGTTTCCTTTTCCTCCCTTGTAGGCACTGGTGACGATTCGCAGCCAGCCATATTCCCCCTGAAACAATAACACACAGATTTAATCTGGTCACAGCTGAGGGCGGCAGGCAGAATCCCTCCATGAAAGAGTTACATTTACAAAGCATATAAGATTTTACAGGAAGCCTCCCTTAATCCTCAGCTGGCTATGGAAGCGTTTTCTTTAATAGCTGGAGGCAGGCCCCTGTAGAAATCCATCACTGTGCTCAACCGTCTTCAAGCCAAGCTATTGAGAAATCTTTACTGGTAGAGGACGAAATTATGGGCCAAGGTTGCTTCGACTTGGCTTGTATTTCCTTGAGTTTTGAAGTTTGAGGGGAGATCTGATTGAGGTGTTGAAAATGATAAAGGTATTCAACAGGTTTGGTACGGAGAAACCATTTCCATAATCTTAAAATTAGAGCTCGGTCATTCAGGAGTGAAATCAGGAAGCACTTTTTCCCCACACAGTCGTAGAAATCTGGAACTCAATCCCTGAAAGGCCTGCAGATACTGGGGACAACAAACTTTTCAACACTGAGACTGAGTTTTTCTTTAGGCAAGGGCATCAAGGGATACAGAAGAAAGGCTGCTAAGTGGAGTTGAAGTACAGATCAGTAATGATTTAATTGAATGGCAGAGCAGGCACGAAGGAACGATATGGAATGTGCACACATTCCCTGGAGGGATGCATCCCACTCAAGTCCCAGGGATAGGGTGGCAAGAATCGAGGCTTGGGGACCCACCTTCTTCCCCTCAGTCAATTATATGGAGAGAGTCTGCAGCAACTTGCTCAGTGAAAACAACACAGCCCTGATAAGCTTCTTGCCATTTATCTAGCTAGGACATTAACCCTGAAAGCCAATGAATTAGTTATTTATATCTGGAGCTGAGTGGGAAGAATCCCAGCTCCAGTGATGGCATCTATATCCCATTAAAGAGCCAGTCTGGCTGGTTAATCCTTTAACACTGTCCTGGAGTACTACAGACCTGTCTGGCTCATATCTGAAAATGAAGCCTTCCCAAAGAGCTCAATCTTCCATCACCAGGCATGCCACCTTGGATTCAAATTAACCCAAAGAGAATGAATGGTCACAGATTGGTTCTTAATGTGGCTTTATGGCCTCAGTAGATAGACTAAACCAACAAAGCTCAAAGGTGAATGGCCTGGGAATACAATGATGAATCTGGTCAGCACTTACCCATGGTTCACCCCAAGAGTTGCGCACAATCCAGTATTCAACTCCATGTTCGTCTACGCCCCAGCCTGCCACTGACACTATATGGTTTATGGAAGATTCTGTGTGGTACTCCATATACACTCCTCCAGAGTAGGCGTCCAGCTTTTCGGTAGCCATAATGCCACAACTACGAGGAATCAAATGAAAGCATTCACCAAACAACCAAGTCTGAGATGGAGCGTCAACTTTTAAACAAGTAAAGGATCAAGCACTACACATATCGAGCAGCAGGTTACAAGGCCCTTGAATATATTAGCCTTGGATCAGAGGTAGGACTCTAGCCCTGTGTCAATTGGTTGTGGGTTATAGCCACATTCCAGACACGAGCACATCTTTGTTGACACTTCAGTGCTGTACTCATTGAAAATCATAGACTGGTTACAGCACACGAGGCGGCCATTTGGCCTGTCATGTCTGTGCTAGCACTCTGCGAAAGCTACTCAGCCAGCCCCACTTCCCCCGCCTTTTCCCCCATAGCCCTGCAAATCTTTTCTCTTCAGATAGTCATCCAATTCCCTTTTGAAAGCCGCAATTGAATCTGCCTCCACCATGCTTTCAGGCAGTGCATTTCCGATCCTAACCACCTGCTGCATAAAAAAAGTTTTTCCTCATGTTGCCTCTGGTTCTTTTGCCAATCACTTTAAATCCCTATCTACTCTGTCCAGGCCCCTCATGGTTTTGAGCACCTCTAGTAAATATCCTCTTGGTCTTCTCTAAAGAGAACAGTCCCAGCTTCGCTAATCTGTCCACATAACCCGGAACCATTCTCATAAATATTTTCTGCACCGTCTCCAATGCCTGCACGTTCTTCCTAAAGTGTAATGCCCATAATTGGACGCAATACTCCAGTTGAGGCTGAACCAGTGTTTTATAAAAGGTTCATAATTTCCTTGATTTTGTACTCTATTCCTTTATTTATAAAGCCTAGGATCTCATATGCTTTATTAACCGCTTTCTTAACCTATCCTGCCACCTTCAATGATTTGTGCACATATACGGCCAGGTCCCTCTGTTCCTGTACCCCTTTTTTAGAATTGTATCCTTTATTTTGTATGAGGAGCTTTACTAAAATGATCAGGGATGAAGGACTTCAATTATGTGGAGAGACTGGAGAAGTCGGGTTTATTCCCCTTCGAGCAGACATGGTTAAGAGGGAATTTGAGAGACTATTTTGATAGCTTCTCCTTATTTACTCTGTTTCCAGTGGTGAAAGGGTCAAAGGACACATTGAAGTTGATTGGCAAAAGACCCAAAGGGGTCGTGAGGAAACACTTTTTTTTTAAAAAAACACAGCAACTGTTGTGATACGGAATGCACTGCCTGAAAGGGTGGTAGAAGATGATTCAATAGTAACTTTCAAAAGGAAATTGAATAAATACTTGAAGGGTTAAAAATTGCAGGCTTATGGGGAAAGAGGGAGGGAGTAGGAATAGTGGATAGCTCTACTAGAGCCAGCATAGGCACAAGGGTCGAATAGCCTCCTTCAGTGCTGTATCATGCTTTGGATCTGCCTTGTAGGTGCTGCTTGAGGTGTGGGCTCAGAGTTTCACCAGTTCTTCATTGTCCATGTGAGTTAGTGGATTGTGTGTAACTTATTCCATTTGTGGTGTCACAGTAAAGTTCTAGACAAAATGTCTGTTCCCAGGCAGCCTGTAACCACAAGCTCTAACATCACAAAACAGCCCGAAACACAGCTATACATGTACAGCCATTTGCTTTTAAAACATGCAGGATATGGAACAATTTGACAGAATGTACCTCTCCTTTAAGCATATGACACTGTCAACGTAAGGCAGATTGGTCACGACAGTAAAAGCCCATGGGATTCGAGGTAAAGTGGCTAGTTGGATCCAAAATTGGCTCAGAGGCAGGAAGCAAAGGGTAATGGTTGTTTTTTTATGACTGGAAGGCTGCTTCCAGTGGGGTTCAGCAGGGCTCAGTACTAGGTCCTTTGCTTTTTGTGGTATATATATCAATGATTTCAAATTGAATGTAGGTGGCATGATTAAGAAGTTTGCAAACAATACAAAAATTGGCCGTGTGGTTGATAATGAAGAAGAAAGCTGTAGACTGCAGCAAGATATAAATGGACTAGTCAGGTGAGCGGTATAATGGCAAATGGAGTTCAATCTGGAGAAGTGTGACGCATTTCATTTTGGGAAGGCTAACAAGACAAGGGAATACACAATAAATACTGAAAAGCGTGGAGGAAAAGAGCAACCATGAAGTGCATATCCACAGATCCCTGAAAATGACTGGACGGGTAGGTAAGGTGGTCAAGAAGGAATACGGGATACTTGTCTTTATTAGCCAAGGCTCAGAATACAACAGCTGGGAGGTTTTGCTGGAACTGTATAAAAGACTAGTTAGGCCACAGCTGGAGTACTGCAAGGAGGTTTGAGGATGTTGCCTGGACTGGAGAATTTTAGTTATGAGGAATGACTGAATAGGCTAGTGTTGCTTTCTTTGGAATGAAGGAGGCTGAGGGAAGACCTGATTGAAGTATATAAAATCATGATGGGTCAAGATAAAGTGGATAGGAAAGCCCTATTCCCATTGGTTGAGGGGTCCATAATTAGAGGCATAGATTTAGAGGAGGTGGTTTAGAAGGGATTCTATGGGAAATATTTTCACCCAGAGGGTGGTGAGTATCAGGAACTCGCTGCCTGAAAGTATGGCAGAGACAGAAACCCTCATAACATTTAAAAAGTACATGGATATGCACTTGAAGTACTGTAACCTATAAGGATATGGACCAATAGCTGGAAAGTGGGATTGGCTGGATGGCTACTTGTCAGCTGGCGCAGACATGATAGGCTGAATGGCCTCCTTCCGTGCTGTAAATTTCTATACTATTTAGATATCTGATTGGGTAGTTTAATAGCTGAGAAAGTAGTAAAAATATTCAAAGATAGCTGGGTTGGATGGGATGGTAGTCAAACGGTCAGGTGAAGCAAGATCCATCTCTGATCCATGCTGAGTTAGCTGAGCTTAACCAATGTAGTGGTAAAGCACTGTCATTGGTCTCAGTGTTCCTAGATTAGAGAAGGATCTTTAAAAAAAAACTCACCTGTTTTTTTCTCCCAGTTGGTGAAAACTGCATGTGGGCAGAAATTGAACGAGGCCAGGATAAGGCTCGGTTCAGTCCTTCATGGGTGAATAGCCTGGCAACTCTCAACATCAATGCCCACACATGAAGAATGGCAGCTCTCGTCTACTCAAAATGAGTGTAAATGCCTGGTTGAAAACTCCTTGCGCTGTCTCCCGCACATGGACCAGTGATTGTTGTACTCAACATTCCTTTACATCTGCTAATATGCTCAGTATGTCTCCCATTTTATACTATTCCGACAAGAACATTGCAGAAGGAATGGACCTGATCAAATACTGTACCTGATTGGACCGTTGGCATAGATCTCTGCCATCATCTTCTCTCGCCCACTTATGCTGCCATAGTCACCAACCTTCCATAGTGTGTAATTCTTGATCACGTGGCAGACATTAAAGGTCGTGCAGGTACCGCATTGGTTAAATGGCAAACAGTCTAAAGACGGGAAGATAACACAGGCAAGAATCAAACTGGGATCGATTATTTAGATGCTGCTTGTTTCTGCTGCTCTGCAAAGTGGGATTCTTTGATGTTACACTTATGTTAGTTGTCTCCAGTTTTAGAAACGGCCAATCAGCAACGATGAAGAGGGGTGGTAGGAGGCTCGTGAGAAGCATAAACGCCAGCATAGGGTAGTCGGGTCGAATGCTCTGTTTCTGGGTAAATAAATTTCTTCTGAATCTTCTACTGAATTTATTATTTATTTTATATATTTAGTTTTGGTCTTTTCCCACAAGTGGAACTATCTTTTCTACATCAACCTGATCAAACCCTTTCGTCATCTTAAAGAGTTCTATCAGGTCACCTTTCAGTCTTCTCTGTTTCTGTGCTGTAAATTCTATGTAGCTCTATGCAAATACTTGAAGTAGAAGTGGCGCAGTGGTTAGCACCGCAACCTCACAGCTCCAGCGACCCAGGTTCAATTCTGGGTACTGCCTGTGTGGAGTTTGCAAGTTCTCCCTGTGACCGCGTGGGTTTTCGCCGGGTGTTCTGGTTTCCACCCACAGCCAAAGACGTGCAGGTTGATAGGTAAATTGGCCATTATAAATTGCCCCTAGTATAGGTAGGTGGTAGGGGAATATAGGGAAGGTGGGGATGTGGTAGGAGTGAAGGATTAGTATAAATGGGTGGTTGATGGTTGACACAGACTCGGTGGGCTGAAGGGCCTGTTTCAGTGCTGTATCTCTAAATAAATAAAAAGTGAGCTAGTAAATTTAATCTGTACCTTACTGGTAAAGGCCTGCTACCGAACCCGACGACGTGTCGGGTGCGGCTCGGGTTGGGCCAGACGCACACGCTAAGTACTCTACTGGTAAGTATTAAAAATAAAAACTTACTTGAGCTGGCAGTCTGGGATGAAACGGAGTCTGTACAGTGAGGGAGTGATGTCACTATGACATCATCACGCATGTGCTGCAGTTTTGTGGAGCTTCCCAGTTGGAAGGTAAGTAAAAGGAGGGTCGGGCGGGCTCAGGTCGCGTCGGGCTCAGGGCGAAATTGGAAGGACTTGGGCCGGGTCGGGCTCAGGTCCGCTGTGGATCGGTCGGGTTCGGGTTGGGTTCTTTTTCCCAACCTGAGCAGGCCTTTACTTACTGGTGTCATACAGGGTGAAGGACGCAGCACAGAGAACTTTACCTTGGTCCTTGGCCTGATAGTTATTGCAGGTCTCGTCTGGAATGCCATGCGTATTTGCATATTCCCACACCCCTGTGTGATCTCCGCCCTCACAGGAGCCTGCATCAGCGCAGTCAATGATATGCTGCACAGACAAGTAAGCAGATGGCCAGGCACCTTTCCGTTTGATATTGATCCGATCTGGGAAAAAAAGGAACCATTTGTTAGACAGTCACAATTTGGGTGGCGGAACTGGTGCAACCTTGGGGACCATAACTTGCCATCTTGGCGATTGGGAGGTGCAGTGGGGTATCACACTGGACTTTCACCTCTGTGTCTGGGTTCTACCTGACGGCTATGAGGCAAATGTGTGAAATGAGTTTGGCAGTGTCGAGCTATCCTATTTCAGCAAAAATTGGCAACCTCGCTCAAAGACACTCTTCTGTGTTCAGGACTGCACAGAGGGAGCTTTCCTCTCTATTCAATCCCTGGGTGTGCTTGGCTGGAACATGGTACAAGTGGCTGGTATGTGCCACAGAAGGTAAAAGAATTAATAATTCTAATTGCATTCTCGCACGTGGCTAAATTTGATCCATTAGTAACTTCTCCCTGTAGGAAGCTGGGACTGGCAGCTTTCTCTGCACGGTGCCTCACAAAAAAAGTCTCTTTCTAGTTTTGTCCTGGTGCCGATGACTCTTGCTAGGCTACAGTTGTGCAGGAGCCACCTAATGTACCTATCAGGTCATACCTGCCAGAGCACTGGTGCTCCCGTGGGCCCAGCATGATCCGCAGTACTGGGGGATGTGTTGGTTCCTGGTGGTGCTGACAAAGTTAGTGCCATTCACATTGCGCCAGTCCCATGTCTTTGGCAAAGCAGCAATGGGAAGATATTCATGGGGCCGAGGGTAAGACCTGGGGAAAAGAACAAGTGAAACACAAATTTCAAGAGTGTCTGAGTTTATCCAACAGCGTTAAACTAGAAAACACACAGCAACAAATGGGAGTTTTTTTTGTGAAACTCTGAGTCATTTTTGCCACAGTAAAACAAATTTCTCACATTATCTTGAGACACCAAGGAATGTGTGGAAAATGGTGCTCAGAGAGCAGAGGTTGAACAGACTTAGATTTTCAAGTCAATAGTTCTACTGTCTGCTCTTTCACATAGCTTAAGATTCTCCAGAGGTTCATTGGGCACTGCCTGGTTTTGTACTGGGTTTGATCTCAGCTGATGGAAGTGTTACAATGGCCTTGGGGGCCCTGAGCTAAGATACTGATAATCAGCCAAAGCTTCCACTCCTGACTGCAATCCTGTGAGCTTTGCTGGGAGGTGCTTACATGCAACCCATAGCCTGAGTTGGGTTTGACAGCTCCCCATTGTTAAGAGTCAACCACAATTTCTAAGACTGGAGTCACATCTAGTCCAGACAGTACAAAGATGACAGGTTTCCTTCCCTAAAGGAACATTAGTCAACCAGCTGGGTTTTTAACCGCAATCTGATACCAACAATATCTTATACACTTCCTCATCTTGGTCACCTCATTTCAAGATGAAAGTGCACTGTTTTTTCTAGTCTTCCGTCATTACTCAATCCTTTGATGCCTTGTGACTCTTCTCTGCATTGCCAACAAAGCTTGAGTGTTTATCTTGTATCTTAGCATTAGAAACTGAGCATAGTACCCAACTACTTTTGTAGGAGTTTGACTATTTCCTTCAACTTGATTGCCCAGTAATATAGTATCAGCAAATGTGACCAGTTTACATTAATGGCTCATAAAACCAATGTAGATTAGAAACCATAGACACCCCAGCACCAATCCCTGGGTCTCTCTGCTGAGTACTTCCCATCCATCCCAACATCACTCCCCTCACAAGTACCTTTACCTACTGATGGCATTGCTGGCAAGGATGGTATTTATTGCCTATCCCTAGCTGGCCTGAGAAGGTGGTGGTGAGTGTTTTTTGAAGCAGTTTGATACAACTCAGTGGCTTGCCGGGCCACTTCAGAGAGCAATATAGAGATCAGACCAGGTAAGGACGGCAGGTTTCCTTCCCGATGCCATTAGTGATCAAGTTGGGTTTTTATGACAATCCAAAAGCTTCATGGTCACTTATACCGATAGTGTCAAGAAAACATGCTATACCAAATGAAGATTTTTAATTCATCAGTTGGAAACCTACATTAAACTTTTAAAAAACAGCTGGGATCCTACAGTTAACTTTTAAAAAGCTGACAACCTAGATGGCCACCATAATTTGAATTGAAATACCTCACATTCCAGGACATCGAATTGGAGACGCATGTCTAACAAGGTTCCATCCAGAACAATGCCTCATGAATTTGGAATCAGCTAACAACTTCACTTCTAATGGCAAAACATTCAAAGCCATCTTGGAACATTAACAGTGAACATTGAAACAATGAGACCCGAGAGAGATTGAAAATATATAGTCTCGGATCTCATTAAATTGCAAACGAGGCCAATGGGCAACCATGTGACTACATCCCTATCTGTGGTAAAATTAGCAGTCTTTTGCAAAAGAACAAGCTCCTGAGACTTTGAAGCAGACAAACTTCAAGTGCTAACCAGACAAGACCCCAGTGGGGGCTGTGTGTGTGTGTGTCTCCTTCTTTCTCCAGATAATATCGCAAGTTTGAAACCTGTCTGTGACTGTGGAACATCATTACTACAGACAGAGACCCGGAGGAGGAAAGCCACTTACAACTCTGTCTCCAAGAGAAACCTGAACCAGGTGGGCCAGCCAAAGTGCACTTCGACCAGCCAGAGACTTCAAGATCACAATTTCAGCCGAAAGGCAACGGAATTACCTGACCCCACAGACTGTATATTATTTTTACTTGTTCTGAACTCTAATCCAAACCAGGCTATTCCTATCACTCTATACTCTATTTTTGTGTGTGATTCTTGTGTGAGTGAAAGTGTAGCATAGTTTTATTATTTTATCTAGATCGGGTTTCGATTTTTTTAATACAACAAACTCACCTTTTTCGTGTTTAAACTCAAGAAAACATGTCCGATTGATTCTTTTACGATCACAAGAAAAGGTAAAACACTCACTGAAGTGGTAAGCACATCCACTGTTTTGAAAGGAATAAGCCCTGGGGTAGAGAATTCCAACGATTCACAACCCTTTGAGTGAAGTAATTTCTCCTTATCTCAGTCCTAAATGATCTGCCCCTTATCCTGAGACTGTACCTCCGTGTTTTAGATTTCCAGACCAGCAGAAATAATCTCAGTGTCTACCCTATCCAGCCCCTTTAGAATCCTATATGTTTCAATGAGATCACATTTCATTCTTCTAAACTCCAGAAAACACAGGCCCAATTTACTTAGTCTCTCATCATAGGACAACTCTCTCATCCCAGGAAGCAAACTGATGGCCCTTTACTGCACTGCCTCCAATGCCAGTATATTCTTTCTTAAATGTGGAGACCAAAACTGCACAGTATCCAGATGTTGTCTCACAAAAACCCTGTACAAATGGAGCAATACTTCTTTATTCCTGTACTTCTATCCCCTTGCAATAAAGGCCAACATGCCATTTGCCTTCCCAATTGCATGTTGTAGCTGCAGGTTAACTTGCTGCGTTCCTTGTACTAGCACATCCAAGTATCTCTCAACATCAACACTTACAAGTTGCACACCTTTTAAAAAATATTCTGCTTTTTTTATTCTTACAACCAAAGTGAATAACTTCACACTTCCCTACATTATACTCCATCTGCCATCTTGTTGCCCACTCACTTAACCTGCCTATATCTCTTTGCAGCCTCTGTGTCCTCCCTACAGCTTACCTTTCCACCTACCTTTGTATCATCAGCAAACTTAGATACATTGCTCTCATTCTCTTCATCCAAGTCATTGATATAGATTGTAAATAGCTGAGGCCCCAGCACTGATCTATTTACTGCCTGCCAACTTCAAAATGCCCCATTTCTGCCCACTCATTGCTTCCTGTCTCTTGACCAATCATCTATCCATGTTAATATATTACCCCCCCCAACTTCACAGGCCCTTATCTTGCCAATTAACCTCTGTGTGGCACTTTATCAAATCCAGGTATACTACATCTACTGGTTCCCTTTTATCTACCCTACTAGTTACATCCTCAAAAAACTCTCTAATACTAAATTTGTCAAATAGGATTTCCCTTTAGTAAAACCATTGTTGACTTGTTCTTATCATACTGTGCTTTTCTAAGTGCATTATTAAGACTTCCTTCATAGCAGATTCCAGCATTTTCCCAATGACTGATGTTAGGCTAAGTGGCCTGTAGTTCCCTGTTTTTTTTTTTAAAGAGATACAGCACTGAAACAGGCCCTTCAGCCCACTGAGTCTGTGCCGACCAACAACCACCCATTTTTTTACACTTATCCTACATTAATCCATATTGCCTACCACATCCCCACTATTCTCCTACCACCTACCTACACTCGGGGCAATTTACAACAGCCAATTTACCTATCAACCTGCAAGTCTTTGGTTCTGGGAAGAAACCGGAGCACCCGGCGGAAACCCACGCAGTCACAGGGAGAACTTGCAAACTCCACACAGGCAGTACCCAGAACTGAACCTGGGTCGCTGGAGCTGTGAGGCCGCGGTGCTAACCACTGCGCCACTGTGCTGCCCAAATTCTCTCCCTCCGTTCTTGAAAAGCGGTGTAATATTTGCAAACTTCCAATCTGATGGGACCATTCCCGAATCTAAGGAATTTTGGAAAATCATAGCTGGTGCATCGACTATATCTACAGCTACCTCGTTTAGAACCCTAGGATGTAGGCCATCAGGTCCTGGAGTTTTGTCAGATTTTAGTCCTTCAGGTTTCTTCAATATTTTTTCTCTGCTGATATGAATTTCCTTAATTTCCTCACTCTTTTTAGCCCCTGGGGGGGGGGGGGGGGGGTTACTGTCTATTTCTGGTATGGAACTTGTGTTTTCTACTCCTGAAGACAGACACAAAATATTTGTTCAATGCCTCTGCTATTTCCTCATTCCCCATGATAATTTCTCCTGTCTCTGCTTCCAGGGGAACAACATTTACTTTAGCTACTCTCTCCCTTTTGATATACCTATAAAAGCTTTTACTATCTGTTTTTATATTACTGGCTAATTTACTCACTCATTCTATTTTTTCCTTTTTACCAACTTTTTGGTGGCCCTTTGCTGGTTTCTAAAACACTCCCAATCCTCAGACTTGCTACTCTTTTTTTTTTATAACATTGTAAGCTTTTTCTTTTAATTTAATACAATTGTAACGACCAGGTGAGAAAGAGGTCAAGGGTTCCCTTTCAGCCTTCACCTGGTCTTACTGTAACAGGATTTAATTTTAAACACACCGTGTTTTTAGCTCCCCATTGGTGAATCCTCGTTCACCGCTTTCCAATTACAAGGCAAAGAAACCAGCACAAACAAGCTTTCTTAGGTTTAAAGAAGAAAAGTTGAAATTTATTAAACTTAAACTTTAATTCGGTTAACGCCTACAGATACATGATGCATCCACACTAGTATGCATACGCGATACACACATTCAGGTAGGGACAAAAAGAGCAGAAGAAAAATAAAGTGGAAAAGTTTGAGGCAATCCCTGAAGAGGGTTTTTTGTTACTGTGCTTTGAGTTCGCTATAGAGTCCTTGATTGTAGGTAGATCTTGCTTTTCGTTGGGGCCCAGTATTCTTCTTAAACCTTGTACACTGTAAGAGATTTTTCTCTCTAAGGGTTCATGTGTCTTCAGTGGGTTTTGGAGTTCCGTGAGAAAGAGATGGGAGCAGACAGGAGAGGCTGTGGTGGGCGAGCCAGCCAGGAGAGGTCTTTTCAATCCAGGAGCAAATAGCTTTCTGCAGAGTCTCAATACAAACTGTACAATTCAGGAAAAAACCCAGACTGCCAAGCAGGTTAGTTATGTGACTAACTAGTTTGACCACATCTCTTTGTGGATTGTATTGGAGCAGGTGAGAAAGAGCTCTAGGGTTCCCTTTCAGCCGTCACCTGGTCTTATTATAACAGGGTTGAATTTTAAACACTGTGTTTTCGTTCTCCCTTGCTCTCTCCTCATGCCTGCATAATTGACTTTAAGTTTAAGACTCTTGTTTGTGATTGGAGCATCTATTCTGATAACTGTTCCCCAGTGGATCTTTTACTATGACATTGCTTATTAACCCTGCTTCATTACACAATACTAGATCTAAGATAGCTTTATCCCTAGTTGGCTCCACAAAGTATTGCTCCAAGAAACTGTCCCGAACACATTCTACAATCTCATCTTCTAAACCACTCCTGCCAATTTCATTGTCCCAGTCTATATGAAGATTAAACTCCCCCACAATTATTACATTGCCTTTGTTATAAGCTCCAATAATCTCTTGTTTAATACTCTGTCCAACGGTATAACTATTGTTAGGGCACCTATAAACTACTCCCACCAGTGTTTTCTGATTCTTGCTATTCCTTATTTCCACCCATACTGTTTCTACTTCATGATCTTCTGAGGCCAGATCTTTTCTCACTAATGTCCTTATGTCATCCTTCACCATCAGTGCTGCCCCTCCTCCTTTGCTATTCTGTCTGTCTTTCTGAAATATTGTGTACCCTGGAATATTTATTTCCCAACCTTGAACACCATGTAACCATGTCTCCGTAATGACGATTAGATCTGAATCATGTACCTCTATTTGTGCCACTCGTTCATCTAATTGCAGATGCTTTGTGCATTTAGATATAGAACCTTTAATTTCATTTTTTTGTTTCTGTTCCCTTCAATTACCTTATTTGCTGATGTACAATTTCTGTTTAACTCTGTCCGTTCCTGTCCCATTCTGCTTCTCTACTCCTGTACTGTTCCAATGCCTTGGCCTTTCTCTTTGGATTTCTAAATCTCACCTCTCCTAAACCCGCCCCCCACTCTGAGTTCACAACCTCTAGTCTTATCTGCTAGCTCACTCGTGAGTTTATATGCACTGTCCCTTTCTGTCACACTCTGATTATCATTATCCTTATTGCTATCTTGTTCTCTTGCCTTCTCCTCTCTCTTTAAATTATTACATCTTCCCTCACTCGATTCCTCACCCCACTATTTAGTTTAAAGCCCTCTCTACTGCCCTAGTTATACAACTCACCAGAACACTGGTCCCAGCACGGCTCAAGTGCACTTCAGACAGCTTTGTGGATTTCCAGTGGGATTCATTTTTTTTTTTTAAAAGCCCACCAGAAAACTATGAAGCTGTCCAAAGTTCAGAAGCACTGTTCCTGCTCTCAGCTCCTGTCAGCTGCTAAACTGACAGTTGTGATTTTTTTTTTAAATTGGCCAACCACGAAGCTGTTTTATTGACAGTTCCCACTCTCAGCAACTGACAGAGAGAGAGAGAGAGAGAGAGAGAGAGAGAGGAGGACAGAGAGGGGGGGGGGGGGGAAGACAGAGAGGGGGACAGAGAGAGAGGGGGACACGGAGAGAGAGGGAGGGAGTTGTGGGGGAGAGACACACACACACACACACACACACAGGAGGGAGAGCGAGCGAGCATGATCTAGATCACTCCTGACAGATGGACATATATACTCTGCATCGCTACAACTAGCGTGCAACAGATATTGACTACTGTGCAATCAAAAGAAATGCCAGGTATCTCACTAAATCAGTATCCAATATAGTTATGAGAAAGTAGTAAATAAATTAGTCTTCTCGTTTAAAGCTTCTTCACAAAAATGCACATTTGTTATGATTAATAGGAAGATACATTTTTAATGTCTTTATCTTTCCCAAATTATCTGACCAGCCCCCTATAAAAGACAAAAATTGTAATGTGCCCCCCCCACCACGCATAAGGTTGGACACCCCTGCTCCAAGCCCTTAACCTCGTGTTTTAAAATAACCTAGCTGCTAGTTATGTAAACTTATTTTAAAATAGTAAAAGTCACTTGAGGAATGTCTTGATTTCTATGCTCTGGCATACATTACTTTCACTAGGAACACAAGATCAGTGGCATGCTGAAAGTTGCTGGACTTTTACTTCTTTATAAATGTCGCAATTCCGCTGCTATCCATTTGGAATCACATTGTTCCAGAACTCGTACTGAGGGGAAAACAGGCAAAAAAATCCAAGGGATCTCCAGAAGTCAGCATTGTAAGGTCCTCATGAATACAAGAGTACAGTGTAATGGGGCTAAGTGATATTGGCAAAAACAGGATGCTCCTGACCCACGTACAATAGTTAGTAAATACAATGTAATGAATAGCTTCAATAAACCTTAATCTATGATGAATTGTCTACAATTCCTTAACAATATCCATGCTGCATTTTCAGTTTCAAAAACTGTTGCGGAAGACATCATAAAAAATTATGTTTCAATGACCATGTTAGAAACAGTCATTAACTGATATTTTTGCTACGAATTGGATTAAACGTTAAGTTTTACAAGTATGTCAAAGATCGGTAACTACAATGTGCATCATTTACTATCCAGTTTGAGTGCAAATAACCTAGTGGCCAATGTCATTTGAAACTTATCTATCATTTAATTACATTACGTTGAAAGTGCACTCTTACTAACAGATAAGAGATTTGTCTTGGACATAAATTGGTTAGTCTGGAGTACAATCTTATAGATTGTGACTAAACATTTTGTAACTGAATAATACATGCAGTAACAACCGCTCAACTGTTTGCAGAAAAACTTTTATGTTAATAATTATCTTGTCAGAGCTGAATCGGAATCAACAGCGATAAACTGAGATATAAACATAAGTGAATTTAAGCAAATCGCTTTATTGGAGGAACTGAAGGGCGCTCTTTATTTGTAATTGTGTTTATCTAATATTGTCACTAGCTTTGTTGAGTAAATGACATTTTGTCCATGAGAGATTCTGTTGTTTCTGTATTTTAGAATCCAGGACCTGTCAAGATGAATAAACTAGTCTTGGCCACCTACCGTTAATCTCTCTGTCCCTTCCTGTCCCACTTTGCTTATCTGTTTTACATGACTCTTCTGAAGTACTATCTGCTTCATCCTATAAAATTATCCTGATTTGGAGATCACTGCCCTTTTGTTGGCTGCCCTGTCTTCAGACACTTATTACAAGCAGGTGGAGAAGTTGCAAACAGAGACCATCATGGGTTAAATTGTCTTGTGACAACAGCAGTGTGAGAAATGCTCCATCTTCCTATTGCTGATTTTTCTACGGTTTAACCTCAATAACCATCCTCTCCTTGAGTTTCGTGGTTTATTGAATGAATTTGCACTCCTGACACAGTGTGAATCTACAGAGGTCATCCGATAAGGTCCATCTACTGTCCCGTGAAATGACATAGCTAGCTTTATTCTGTCAACGAAAGTAATTCACGTTGGCACTGCATACTAATTTTGCTTGCTGGCTAGCTAATACAGCTGCTCTCCATTGATGTTTGTATGCTTAGCTAATTTATAGGGAGAAATGTGTTTTAAATCAGACTGTGTTTTGATGGCATTAGGTTGGCTTATACTTCATATACAGATTAATTGCCCCCATGTCCATGGCTAAGTCAATAATTTTGTCAAATGTCCATAGTGCAACATGTCGGTGCCTATCCCTGGTGAGAAATGATATATAGTCTTTTGCACCACAAATCTGTCCCTCACTCCATCTACAAACTACATGACCCTCTGTGCTGCTTCCCTCTTCTCTTTTCTCAAGCCGTCCTGAAGCCCAATGTTCACATACCCAATTTTTCTGTTGATTTGCAGAGATTGCACTGAATTCAATATGGAGAGTAAAATTGCAAAGCTCTTATGATGGCAGATTTGGATAATGAAGCGGGCATCATTCACACTACAGAAACACTGGAGTGAATTTCCTCGTGACTTGTCCTGCTGACTGGTTGGGGTTCCTACCGATGTTACAGCAGTGGAGTGGGAGAATCCTCAAGAAAGTTCACCCTCATGGCCCAGGCATCAAACCAAGCTGAGATTGAGAACAAAGAGCAGGTAGCAACAGTCCAAGCCAAATACTACTGACAGGATCCTCGGCACCAGCCAAAACCTCCTTACCATTCATCTCGTATGGTCTCTCCACACTTCATTGATCCCTACAGCTTTCCTCTTATTCCCTTTCGTGGTGTTTCTAACATTTCCTCAATGTGCACAGCTCTAGGTAAACAACTCATTGTCCTGTGGGATTTAGTTTTCTATAATCATACCTGGCTCTCCTGTTTTCTTGGCAACCACCCATCTGGAACAAGTATTCAATCTGAGACCAACAGATTTCTGAATTTACTGAATATCAGCTATTAATTTCTGTTGCTGTATATACGCATAAAAAACACAATGGCCCTGATTTTGCAGTCAGTGGCGAATAAACGCAGTCATATGTTACACCTACTCTTGCCCACAGACTTGCTACGGGCTTTTGCTATGGAACTAGCAGTGATTAAAATCTATTTTGGTGCTGTGGTCTCTAGAGGGGATCTAGGATCTGAAAGAACAGAGAAAGCAGTGTTTGCAGGGGTGTCCCCAGGGGCAGGTCAGTGTTTGCAGGGGTATCCTTGGGGGCGGGTCAGTGTTTGCAGGGGTATCCTTGGGGGCGGGTCAGTGTTTGCAGGGGTGTCCCCGGGGGCGGGTCAGTGTTTGCGAGTAGGGGGTGTCCCTGGAGGGGGTGGGTCAATGTTTGCGAGGCGGGGATCCTGGGGGGTGGGTCAGTGTTCTCAAGATGCAAGGTCTTTGCCTCAACCTCTCCCTGTGGCAAAGTATTCCACAGTCTTGCCAAGTCTGCATGAAGAGATTTCTCCTACTTCTCTCTACCCTCTCAGTGACCATTTTAAATTGGTGGTCCTCCATTACTGACTACTTAGATGAAATAGTCCATCCCTTTCCACCCCATCAAATCAAAATCTTTTAAATCTTTTAGTTTTCTCTGTTCCAGTGAAAATAGTCCTAGTATCTCAAGTCTCTCCTCATAACTGTAGTTTCCCATTTCAGGCATCATCCTGTGCTGTACACTAACTGTGATTTTAATGGCCTGTCTATAACTTGACACCAAAAATAGTGCACAGTACTCTAACCCTGACCTAACCGCTGCCAACTTTATCTGCCTGTACTCACACTTACATGGAATTGTGCATTTTAACTCCTAGGTCTCCACGTATCTTCAGCTTCTTCCCACTGAGTTTTCACTCAGAATCCTTGTGTCTCGTCTGATGATAAACCTCATATTTTTCACATTAAATTGCATGTGACATTTGTTGCAATAGAATGGGCAGACAACAACTTGAATTTACACAGGGCCTTTAACAGAGAAAAATGTCTAAAAGTCCAACAGGAGAACAATCAGACAAATATTGATGCTAAACCACACATTAGATGTGACCCAAAGTTCAGTTTAAGAGGTAAGTTTTAAGGAGCTTCTTAAAAAGGTATGGAGAAGCAGAATGTTTTGAGGCAGGAACTCCAGAGGTTAGGGCTGGGCAGCTGAAGGCATAGCCACCAATGGTGAAGTGAAATAATTGGGAGATGCAGAAGAGTTCAGAGTTGGAGGAGTGCAGATATCTTGTAGAGTTGGAAGAGGTTACAGAGATAGGGAGGGTTGAGGTTATGGAGGGATTTTAATGCCAAGATTCAAGTTTTAAAAAAAAGAGGTATTGGTGGCCCAGGAGTCAATGTAGGTCAGCAAACAGAGGGGTGATGGGTGAACTAGCTCATTGTGAATTAGGATATGGGCAGCAGAGTTTGGGTGGCTCAAGTTTATGGAGGTTAGAAGATAGTAGGTCGGCGACGAGAGCATTGGAATAGCTGTGACTGGAGGTAACAAAAGAATGGCTGAGGGTTTCAGCTACTGACTGGCTAGGGCAGGGACAGAGATGGGCAATATTATGGTCAGTTTACATCAGTGGCGGTTAAGATTTTGGAAAGAATAATCAGTGGGATAAAAAAAAAAACAGGCACTTGGAGAGGTTCGAGTTAATTAAGGAGAGCCAGCACAGATTTGTAAAAGGCAGATCGTGCTTGACTAATCTAATTAAATGTTGGCTGCGTTTGCTGACAACGCAGCCACTAGGTGGTGCTGCACTGGCACATGCCCAAATGCAGCCTGTTCAACTAAAACGTCACAGTCAGTGACGTTCAAGCAGATGCCAGAACTAAAGATGGCGCTGCTCAAATAATCACACAAAGGCAACGTGAATACATGGCAGCACAGAATGGCCGGAGAGATCGGCTGGCTGGGGAGAGCGGGTGGGTGGAGGGGTGGGGAATGGCCAGGGAGAGCGGGCGGGGGGAGGGACAGGACGAGAGCGCACCCGCCGCTACCAAGGTCTTCGGCCACTCCCTCCCCGCTCACCTCCCCACCCCCCCCCCCCCCCCCCACACCCTGCTCTCACCCCGCTTCTCTGCTTGCTCTCTCTCCCGCGTTATGCGATGGCGTCATCTGGGCATGCGTGTACCAGTCCTAGCATTTTACGTGATGACGTCATCTGCGCATGCACCAACCCATCCTGGCAATGCGGAACGCAGCGCACCGCAGAGAGCAGGAGCCCGTTTGCGCATGTGCACAGGTTGGCGCTGTCGGATGATGTCACCACCGGCTGCGTTGTCAAGAATCACTTTGTTAATTTTTTGATGAAGGGAATGCAGTAGATGTTGTCTACATGGATTTTAACTCAAAGTACCACATAAAAGGCTGGTTAACAAAATTGAGGCTCTTGGTATATGAGGATCAGTGTCATCTTGATAAAAAATTGGCTTAAGGACAGCAAACAGTAAGTCATGGTAAATGGTTGTTTTTCAGACTGGAGGATGGTAGACAATGGTGTTCCCCAAGGGTCAATGCTGGGACCACTGCTTTCTTGATATAAATAAATGACTTGGATCTTGGAATACAGAGTAAAATTTCAAAATTTGCCGATGATACCAAACTTGGAGATGTGGCAAACAGTAAGGATGATACAAATTGATTGCAACAGGACATAGATAGGCTGGCAGAATGGAAAGACAAGTGGAAGATGGAATTTAAACAGAGAAGTGTGAGGTGATGCATCTTGGCTGAAGGGATAGACAATATAGACTTAATGACACAGTTCTAAAGAGTATGCGGGGACCTTGGGGTCCATGTGCACAGATACTTGAAGGTGGCAGGACATATTGAGAAACTAGTTAGCAAACCATACGGGATCTTAGGCTTCATAAGCAGAAGTATTGAGTGCAAAAGCAGAGAGGTTATGCTGAACCTTTAGAAAGCCCTGGTTAGGCCACACGAAAGTATTGCATCCAGTTCTGGTCACCACATTTTAGGAAGGATGTGATGGTCCTTGAGAGGGTGCAGAGGAGATTTACCAGAATGGTTCCAAGGATAAAGGACTTTAGCTACAAGGTAAGGTGAGAGTGACTGCCCTTGACATCAAGGCAGCATTTGACCGAGTATGGCATCAAGGAGCCCTAGCAAAACTGAGGGCAATGGGAATCAGGGAGAAAACACTCCGCTGGCTGGATTCATAGCTAGCGCAAAGGAAGATGGTTGTGGTTGTTGGAGGTCAGTCATCTGAGCTCCAGGACATCACTGCAGGAGTACCTCAGGGTAGTGTCCTAGGCCCAACCATCTTCAGCTGCTTCATCAATGACCTTCCTTCAATCATAAGGTCAGAAGTGGGGATGTTCGCTGATGATTGCACAATGTTCAGCACCATTCGTGACTCCTCAGATACTGAAACAGTCCGTGTAGAAATGCAGCAAGACCTGGACAATATCCAGGCTTGGGCTGATAAGTGGCAAGTGACATTCGCGCCACACAAGTGCCAGGCAATGACCATCTCCAACAAGAGAGAATCTAACCATCTCCCCTTGACATTCAACGGCATTACCATCGCTGAATCCCCCACTATCAACATCCTAGGGGCTACCATTGACCAGAAACTGAACTGGAGTAGCCATATAAATAGCTACAAGAGCAGGTCAGAGGCTAGGAATCCTGAGGCGAGTAACTCACCTCTTGACTCCTCAAAGCCTGTCCACCAACTACAAGGCACAAGTCAGGAGTGTGATGGAATACTCTCCACATGCCTGGATGGGTGCAGCTCCAACAATGCTCAAAAACCTCGACACCATCCAGGACAAAGCAGCCCGCTTGATTGGCACCCCATCCACCACTGGCGCACAGTGGCATCGAAAAGATGCACTGCAGCAACTCACCAAGACTCCTTTGACAACACCGTTCAAACTCGCAACCTCTACCACCTGGAAGGACTAGAACTGCAGACACATGGGAACATCATCACCTGCAAGTTCCCCTCCAAGTCACACACCATCCTGATTTGGAACTATATCACTGTTCCTTCATTGTCACTGGGTTACAATCCAGGAACTCCCTTCCTAACAGCACTGTGGGTGTACCTACCTCACATGGACTGCAGCGGTTCAAGAAGGCAGCTCATCACCACCTTCTCAAGAGCAACTGGGAATGGGCAATAAATGCTGGCCTAGCCAGCGACATCACATCCCAAGGATGAGTAAAGAAAGTTCGAGCAACACCCTTCAATTCTACTCCGTCATTTTTCACTTATTGATCAGGAAGCTGAGTGATGTCTTCCTTGTTTGAAAGTCTTTCTCTGACTCCTTGCCAACCTCTTTCTCCCTATATGCAGTTGAGATGAGGGCCAGGCTAGGTATCTGTTACAGAAGCTCCTGAGCCTTCAGCTGTCTCAACCCTGTTCTCTGAAACTTCCTCCTTGAACTACTTTACTTCACTTTCTCTCTCCCTTCCTTTAAAAGATCTTATGAAACTCATCCATTCAACCATTTCTTTGGTCACGTCACCTAATTCCCTCATGTGTTCTTAGTGTTCATTTATCTTATCTGTGAAACATCTTGGGTTGTTTTTGTACATTAAAGGCACTACATGAACATGACATTAATATAACCATTCTAGCCTTTCATCTCTTCACACTTTAACTTTGATTCAAGCCAGTGTATTTAATTTCTCCAGATTAGACTCTCCAGTTCACTGATATTGGTCACTTATCTATCCAATTCTGAACCTCCACCACTGGCCATTCAACTACCTCATCTGCTTCTCTGACCCACTGTGCATCACCTATTCAGTCCATTATTGGCACACATTTGCAACAGCAACTTTGCATTTTCATGGCACTTTGAACAACCTCGAACCTCCCGAGCAGATGGACCACGCGTTGGGGAGAAGAGTTAGGGGGAGTTGACCAAAGTCACGGTCAGAGAGGGAAGGTACAAGGTTCGGGTGCTAGGGAGTTAAAGAGGGCAGAATTTGGGCTCTGCGCCTAAAACTAATAGCAGATGAGGCCAGTCAGGACAGTGTGCGGGATCCTCACTGACCTTATCCAGTTCAGTACAAACATCTTCGGCTAAGTTCCTGCTCCCTCCTCTTCTGGGTACGTAACCTTCACCACTTCTTGGCCAATCGCCATTTTTGGGAACAATCGCAGACTCAATACACCGGGAATCGTCCTCGCACCAACTCGACGAGCTGGAAACCGGTAGATAAAGTATGCTGCTACCCTGGAGCCCTCCAACAAGCAGCAGCCAACGCCAGCTCCGTCTATAGCCTGTACCAGATTCGGGTTTCGCTCTGGATGTTTATACAAACAGAAACCATGTCCCACCAACAAAAAAAAATCCGATTAAAATAAACAGGAAATGTTCTGTTTTAAACCATCAATCGCGCTTTAAATTGGAACTGAACACGAACGGGTCAAATAGCAGCAGAACTGTCACCTTTCCCGGTATCGGGAGAGTTACTGCCCCACCCAGCCCAGCTTCTGCTGGATTATGCATTACATTCAAAGGTTATCAAAAGATTAGCTCGTTAAATCCCTGCACAGGTTCCACTTTAATTCTGGGACTCCAGCTTCCTCCTCCTTACCTGACCGCTTGAAACTTTCTGCCAGGCACTGTCTTATGGCAGGGCTGACTGCCCCTGAAGTGCAGGGCGGCCAAAGCGCAGTTTAGGAGACACAGGGCGAGCAGCGAGCGAAACATGGTGAAACTGGAGGCTCAGCAACTCTGGTCGGTCCCAATACCCTGGTGGCGAGGTCACTGTAAGCAGCAATTACACAGCACGCCTTGAAAAGAAGTGGGTTTTTTTTCAGTGGGAGGAGAAGGAACTTATACGATTTTTCGTCTCCCTCCCCCACAATGTCATGTGAGAAAGTTGTATTTCAATGGCAGCTCCGTGTTAGGGGTATTTTTGAAAAAAAAATTAGCATTACTCAGCATCTTTACCGAACTCCCAAAGCGATTCACAATTTACTTTTGCAGTTTAATTCGGGGAAGGTGGCTGCCACGTTACCCGCAGCGAGATGAATGAACATATACTGTAATCAGTTTTGGTGGTGGTGTTTGACGGATAAATATTGAGCAGGACACTGGGAGAGCTCCCCTTCTCTTCCAGAAGTGCCATAGGCCCTTTTACTGTCCACCTGAGAGGGCAGAGGGGGTTCCAGTTTAATGTCTCCGCGGAAAGACAGCAGCTTTGATAATACAGCACTCGCCCCCACCCCCAGAACTGCACTGGAGTTTCAGCCTAGGATATGTGTTCCAGTCCTGGAGCAGGACTTGAAGCCACAACCCTCTGCTTCGGAGGTCAGAGTGATACTGCTGAGTCATGGCTGGTGTTTACATGTGAGCTCTGAGTCTAGCATAGGGTAGACGGTGATATAGTGGTAACCTAGTAAACCAGGGAAAACCCAGGCTAATGCCCTGGGGGCACGAGTTCAAATCCCACCATGGCAGCTGGTGGGTTCCACCACGGCCATTCAGCTCCTGACATCCTGGTTCAAACATGGACAAAAGAGTTGAACTCAAGAGGTGAGGTGAGACTGACAGCCCTTGACATCAAGGCAGCATTTGACCGAGTATGGCATCAAGGAGCCCTAGCAAAACTGGAGTCAATGGGAATCAGGGGGGAAAGTCTCCACTGGTTGGAGTCATACCTAGCACAAATATTAGTGTAGGATTAGTATAAATGGGTGGTTGATGGTTGGCACAGACTCAGTGGGCCGAAGGGCCTGTTTCAGTGCTGTATCACTAAACTAAAACTAAAGGAAGATGGTTGTGGTTGTTGGAGGTCAATCGTCTCAGTTCCAGGACATCACTGCAGGAGTTCCTCAGGGTAGTGTCCTAGGCCCAACCACCTTCAGCTGCTTCATCAATGACCTTCCCTCCATCATAAGGTCAAAAGTGGGGATGTTCGCTGATGATTGCACAATGTTCAGCACCATTCATGACTCCTCAGATACTGAAGCAGCAAATGTCTAGATGCAGCAAGACCTGGACAATATCCAGGCTTGGGCTGATAAGTGTCAAGTAACATTCGCACCACACAAGTGCCAGGCAATGACCATCTCTAACAAGAGAATCTAACTATCTTCCCTTGACATTCATAGAAACATAGAAAATAGGAGCAGGAGTAGGCCATTTGGCCCTTCGAGCCTGCTCCACCATTCATTATGATCATGGTTGATCATCCAACTCAGTAACCTGTTCCCACTTTCGCCCCTTACCCTTTGATCCCTTTAGACCCAAGAGCTTTATCTAACTCCTTGAAAACATACAATGTTTTGGCCTCAACTGCTTTTTGTGGTAGCGAATTCCACAGGTTCACCACTCTCTGGATGAAGAAATTTCTCCTCATCTCAGTCCTGAAAGGTTTACCCCTTATCCTTAGATATGACCCTGGTTCTGGACTCCCCCACCATCGGGAACATCCTTCCTGCATCTACCCTGTCAAGTCCTGATAGAATTTTATAGGTTTCTATGAGATCCCCCTCACTCTTCTGAACTCCAGCAAATATAATCCTAAGCGACTCAATCTCTCCTCATACGTCAGTCCCACCATGCCAGGAATCAGTCTGGTAAACCTTCGCTGCACTCCCTCTATAGCAAGAACATCCTTCCTCAGATAAGGAGACCAAAACTGCACACAATATTCCAGGTGTGGCCTCACCAAGGCCCTGTATAATTGCAGCAAGACATCCCTGCTCCTGTACTCAAATCCTCTCGCTATGAAGGCCAACATACCATTTGCCTTTTTTACCGCCTGTTACACCTGCATGCTTACCTTCAGCGACTGGTGTACGAGAACACCCAGGTCTCGCTGCATATTCCCCTCCCTCAGTTTATAGCGGTTCAGATAATAATCTGCCTTCCTGTTTTTGCTATCAAAATGGATAACCTCACATTTATCCACATTATACTGCATCTGCAATGCATTAGCCCACTCACTCAACTTGTCCAAATCACCCTGAAGCCTTTCTGCATCCTCCTCACAACTCACCCTCCCACCCAGTTTTGTGTCATCTGCAAATTTGGAGATACTATATTTAGTTCCCTCATCTAAATCATTAATATATATTGTGAATAGCTGGGGTCCTAGCACCGATCCCTGCGGTAACCCACTAGTCACTGCCTGCCATTCGGAAATAGACCCATTTATCCCTACTCTTTGTTTCCTGTCTGCCAACCAATTTTCTATCCTAGCAATACACTACCCCCAATCCCATGCACTTTAATTTTACATGCTAATCTCTTATATGGGACTTTGTCGAAAGCCTTCTGAAAGTCCAAATAAACCACATCCACTGGCTCCCCCTCATCAACTCTAATAGTTACATCCTCGAAGAATTCTAGTAGATTTGTCAAACATGATTTCCCTTTCACAAATCCATGCTGACTCTACCCGATTCTACCACTGTTCTCTAAGTGCTCTGCTATAAAATCTTTGATAATGGACTCTAGAATTTTCCCCACTACTGACGTCAGGCTGACTGGTCTATAATTGCCTGCTTTCTCTCTACCTCCCTTTTTGAATAGTGGGGTTACATTAGTTACCCTCCAATCTGTAGGAACTGTTCAAGAGTCTATAGAATCTTGGAAGATGGCATTACGATCGCTGAATCCCTTATTATCAACATCCTGGGGGTTATGATTGACCAGAAACTGAACTGGAGTAGCCATATAAATACCGTGGCTAAAAGAGCAGGTCAGAGGCTAGGAATCCTGTGGTAAGTAATTCACTTCCTGACTCCCCAAAACCTGTCCACCATCTACAAGGCACAAGTCAGGAGTGTGATGGAATACTCTCCACTTGCCTGGATGTGTGCAGCTCCAACAATACTCAAGAAGCTCGACACCATCCAGGATAAAGCAGCCCACTTGATTGGCACCCCATCTACAAACATTCACTCCCTTCATCACCGGCGCACAGTGGCAGCAGTGTGTACCATCTACAAGATGCACTGCAGCAATGCACCAAGGCTCCTTAGACAGCACCTTCCAAACCCGCAACCTCTACCATCTAGAAGGACAAGGGCAGCAGACACAAGGGAACACCACCACCTGCAAGTTCCCCTCCAAGTCACACACCATCCTGATTTGGAACTATATCGCCGTTATTTCACTGTCACTGGAACTCCCTTCCTAACAACACTGTGGGTGTACCTAACCCCATATGAACTGCAGCAGTCCAAGAAGGCGACTCACCACTACCTTTTCAAGGGCAATTAGGGATGGGTAATAAATGCTGTCCCAGCCAGTGACGCCCACATCCCATGAATGAATAAAAAAAATTCAATGAATTAATTTTTAAAATCTGGAATTGAAAGCTCGTCTCAGAAGTGCCATGAAACTTCATCGATTGTTGTGAAAACTCATTTCGTTCACTACTGTCATTTAGGGAAGGAAATCTGCCATCCTTACCTGGTCTGGCCTTACTCAAGACACACAGGAATGTGGTTGACTTTTAACTGCCCTCTGAAATGGCCTAGCCAGCCATTCTGTTGTCAAGGGCAATTAGGGATGGGCAATAAATGCTGCCCTTGACAGCCATGCCTACATCCGATGAAAGAATAAAAAAAAGAGCCTCACTAGATGGCAATGCATTTCTAACACAGTAGGGGATTTCTGTGACTGCACCCTTGTCTAGTAAAGGTCCACCCTGAAACCATGCATAATGAATCCTATTATGTGTGTTTTGGTTCTTTACATTTTATCACCAACTGGCTATCTCAGACATAACGACATATAAAGAGGGAGGTGGGGGTTGTTGCTGCAGTGCAATTGTACCTACAGATTCTGATTCTCCCTCCCCAGTGGTTCAATCCTGCTGATGAACATTGAAAAAAGTATTACCATCTTAATGGACTCCTGCCATAAAACTCTATGGCGTTGTCTCCAACTCCCTCCCCTGCTTGGCTGCTTGCCTAGGCTGAACTTAGTTAAACCGAACAGTCCAGATCCTCAGCCTCCTATTCAGCTCTGAGCTGAGTATCAAATCCCATATTCTATATACCACCAAGACCACCTAATTCAATCTCTGTAGCCAGTCCTTCAGCAAGAACGCATTCAACTTAAAAGAAGCCAACATTTTAAAGCCCAAAAGAAGGCACTGCCAAAACGCCATTTGTCATTGACAATTTTCGGAAATGGAGTGTTTCCTGACAATACAGAGCATACGCAGAGCGATCACCAACATCATCCGTGCATCCGAACATTTGCCAGTATGGGTTTGCGCATGCACGTGCCAACGTCACCACATAATGACATCGGACATAATGATATCCGAGTGTTGCTTCACCCCTCAATGGCCACGATCACTGCCTCCATCCCCTCCAACAGTACCCGCTTCCCCTCACCACCCCACTCCCCGCAATCAGTGCCTCAATTGTCGCTTCTCTTCCCTGCTCCATCCCGCTGATCCTCTCCCATGCCCGCCTGCTCGAGACTTCCCGCCTCGCTGCTAACACCCTGCTCATTCCCCACCTCCGCCACTTGTCTGGGCGGCGAGGAGGGGAGTGAGCGGTGGGAAGGAAAGGTGAGCAGATGGGCGCACGTGAGATCAGTGGGATAGAGTGGCGAGAAGGCGGGAGTGTCGAGTGGGAGTGGCAAGTAGGTGTGCGCAGGAGGGAGCGGGGAGAAGGCGGGTAAAAAAGGGAGTGGCGAAGGGAAGGGCCAAAGAATTGTTTCATTGAAGGAAAGTCTGATGATGTTGATAAGCCAGCATCTTCCCCATTGAAACACCTTCATATGTTCATGGACTATTCATAAACTCAGGGTGTAAGATTGTTGCAATATGTAAGAAGGTACCATCAAAAAGCGGGAGGGGTTTGCGGCAATCATTGTCATGGGTTTGATTTTGGTAGTTTTAAGAAACGTGTTTAGCAGCAGCGCGGCAACTTTTCAAGGTTTCACAGCGTGAGTGTAGCTCAGAAGGTAGGAGAACAGCATTTGTAAGTGCAGTATTGATTTAATTTAAAGCAGGGGTCGCCAACATGTTGATTGCAAGCTACTGGTAGATCGCGACAGTCTTTTGAGTAACTCACAAAGCAGTCGCATCACCGCATCATCCACCCTTGTCATCATGAATCTGTGCATGTGCATTGCTGACATCACCACGCACTGATGTCACAACGCACTGACATCACCAAGCACTGACATCACAATGCACTGAAGTCACCATACACCGACATCACAACATAGCGCGTCCAACGGCAAAGTCGAGCAGGGAGTTTTTTTTATTCATTCATGGGATATGGGCGACGCTGGCCAGGCCAGCATTTATTGCCCATCCCTAATTGCCCTTGAGAAGGTGGTGGTGAGCTGCCTTCTTCAACTGCTGCTGTCCAACTGGGGTAGGTATACACACAGTGCTGTTAGGAAGGGAGTTCCAGGATTTTGACCCAGCGACAGTGAAGGAACGGTGATATAGTTCCAAGTCAGGATGGTGTGTGACTTGGAGGGGAACTTGCAGGTGGTGGTGTTCCCATGTATTTGCTGCCCTTGTCCTTCTAGTTGGCAGAGGTTGCGGGTTTGGAAGGTGCTGTCTAAGGAGCCTTGGTGCATTGCAGCAGTGCATCTTGTAGATGGTACACACTGCTGCCACTGTGCTTCGGTGGTGGAGGGAGTGAATGTTTGTAGATGGTGTGCCAATCAAGCAGGCTGCTTTGTCCTGGATGATGTCGAGCTTCTTGAGTGTTGTTGGAGCTGCACCCATCCAGGCAAGTGGAGAGTATTCCATCACACTCCTGACTTGTGCCTTGTAGATGGTGGACAGTCTTTGGGGAGTCAGGAGGTGAGTTACTCGTGTCAGGATTCCTAGCCTCTGACCTGCTCTTGTAGCCACGGTATTTATATGGCTACTCCAGTTCAGTTTCTGGTCAATGGTAGCCCCTAGGATGTTGATAGTGGGGGATTCAGCAATGGTAATGCCGTTGAATGTCAAGGGGAGATGGTTAGATTCTCTCTTGTTGGAGCTGGTCATTGCCTGGTACTTGTGTGGTGCGAATATTACTTGCCACTTATCAGCCCAAGCCTGGATATTGTCCAGGTCTTGCTGCATTTCTACACGGACTGCTTCAGTATCTGAGGAGTCACGAATGGTGCTGAACATTGTGCAATCATCAGCGAACAACACCACTTCTGACCTTATGATTGAAGGGAGGTCATTGATGAAGCAGCTGACGATGGTTGGGCCTAGGACACGACCCTGAGGAACTCCTGCAGTGATCTCCTGGAGCTCAGATGGTTGACCTCCAACAACCACAACCATCTTCCTTTGAGCTAGATATGATTCCAGCCTGTGGAGTGTTTTCCCCCTGATTCCCATTGCCCTCAGTTTTGCTAGGGTTCCTTGATGCCATACTCGGTAAAATGCTGCCTTGATGTCAAGGGCTGTCACTCTCACCTCACCTCTTGAGTTCAGCTCTTTTGTCCATGTTTGAACCAAGGCTGTAATGAAGTCAGGAGCTGAGTGGCTGTGGCGAAACCCAAACTGAGCATCACTGAGCTGGTTATTGCTAAGCAAGTGCCGCTTGATAGCACTGTTGATGACACCTTCCATCACTTTACTGATGATTGAGAGTAGGCTGATGGGGCGGTAATTGGCCGGGTTGGACTTGTCCTGCTTTTTGTGTACAGGACATACCTGGGCAATTTTCCACATTGCAGAGTAGATGCCAGTGTTGTAGCTGTATTGGAACAGCTTGACTAGGGGCGCGGCAAGTTCTGGAGCACAGGTCTTCAGTACTATTGCCGGAATATTGTCAGGGCCCAAAGCTTTTGCAGTATCCAGTGCCTTCAGTCATTTCTTGATATCATGCGGAGTGAATCGAATTGGCTAAAGTCTGGCATCTGTGATGCTGGGGACTTCAGGAGGAGGCCGAGATGGATCATCAACTCAGCACTTCTGGCTGAAGATTGTTGCAAATGCTTCAGCCTCATCTTTCGCACTAATGTGCTGGGCGCCCCCATCATTGAGGATGGGGATATTTGTGGAGCCACCTCCTCCAGTTAGTTGTTTAATTGTCCACCACCATTCACGGCTGGATGTGGCAGGACTGCAGAGATTAGATATGATCCATTGGTTATGGGATCGTTTAGTTCTGTCTATCGCATGCTGCTTACGCAGTTTGGCATGCAAGTAGTCCTGTGTTGTAGCTTCACCAGGTTGACACCTCATTTTGAGGTATGCCTGGTGCTGTTCCTGGCATGCCCTCCTGCAATCTTCATTGAACCAGGGTTGGTCTCCTGCCTTGATGGTAATAGTAGAGTGGGGAATATGCCGGGCCATGAGGTCACAGATTGTGGTTGAGTACAATTCTGCTGCTGCTGATGGCCCACAGCGCTTCATGGATGCCCAGTTTTGCATTGCTAAATCTGTTCGAAATCTATCCCATTTAGCACGATGATAGTGCCACACAACACAATGGATGGTATCCTCAATGTGAAGGCGGGACTTCGTCTCCACAAGGACTGTGCGGTGGTCACTCTTACCAATACTGTCATGGACAGAAGCATCTGCGGCAGGCAGATTGGTGAGGACGAGGTCAAGTATGTTTTCCCCTCGTGTTGGTTCCCCCACCACCTGCCGCAGACCCAGTCTAGCAGCTATGTCCTTTAGGACTCGGCCAGCTCGGTCAGTAGTGGTGCTGCCGAGCCACTCTTGGTGATGGACATTGAAGTCCCCCACCCAGAGTACATTTTGTGCCCTTGCCACCCTCAGTGCTTCCTTCAAGTGGTGTTCAACATGGTGGAGTACTGAGTCATCAGCTGAGGGAGGGCGGTAGGTGGTAATCAGTAGGAGGTTACCTTGCCCATGTTTGACCTGATGCCATGTGACTTCATGGGGTTCAGAGTCGATGTTGAGGACTCCCAGGGCAACTCCCTCCCTACTGTAGACCACTGTCCCGCCACCTCTGCTGGGTCTGTCCTGCCGGTGGGACGGGAAATACCCGGGGATGGTGATGGTAGTGTCTGGGACATTGTCTGTAAGGTATGATTCCGTGAGTATGACTATGTCAGGCTGCTGCTTGACTAGTCTGTGGGACAGCTCTCCCAACTTTGGCACAAGCCCCCAGATGTTAATAAGGAGGACTTTGCAGGGTCGACAGGGCTGGGTTTGCCGTTGTCGTTTCCAGTGCCCAGGTCGATGCCGGGTGGTCCGTCCGGTTTCATTCCTTTTTATTGACTTCGTTAGGTACAACTGAGTGGCTTGCTAGGCCATTTCAGAGGGCATGGAAGAGTTAACCACATTGCTGTGGGTCTGGAGTCACATGTAGGCCAGACCAGGTAAGGACAGCAGATTTCCTTCCCTAAAGGACATTAGCGAACCAGATGGATTTTTACAACAATCAACTAGCTTTTAATTCCAGATTTATTAATTAAATTCAAATTCCACCTTCTGCTGTGGTGGGATTCGAACCCATGTCCCCAGAGAAATACGCTGGGTTTCTGGGTTACTAGTCCAGTGACAATACCACTACGCCATCGCCTACGCTCGGGAATTCAGCGGCGAATCCAGTGGCGAAGCGGCAAGGTGAGCAGCGAGGACGAATTGCGATGTCGCAGTCGAAGCTGTCCCAGTTTGATTTACTGTCCTCACCTGCTTTCCTCACTATGAAATTGTTCCAGTAGGTTTGAGGCATCTGCAATTCAGTTACACGCAACCAAAAATAGTTCATAATTTTGCATTTATTTAGAAATCTTATACAGGGAGATGATAAGGAATGATGTTGTGGTAAATGTTAAGCAGTTGTGTGAATTGCAAAGGGATCTAATGTTTGGACTGCATCTGAACTAGTATTTCATTAAAAATGTTCAATTTGTCAGTCCAGTGTTGTTGTTCTATGCACTGATCATCACAAAATCTTCTGTCACTTCCCCAGGAAATATGAGCAAAGGTCAGGCAGCTGCAGCAATAAACCAGCACAAAATCTCATTACATTTGCAAATCATCTCAGTGCTTGTTCAGCCCCACAGAATGTGCAATAATAAACTAAAGGCAGTATTAATGGATTAGATCTAATGGAGCTTTCAAACAATAGGAAAACAAATATCACTTACAATACAATGAACAATGAGAAGGTTGATACGGGTAATGCGGTTGACGTGATGTTCATGGACTTTCAAAAGACATTTGATAAAGAATCACATAACAGGCTTGTCAGTAAAGTTGAAACCCATGGAATAAAAGGGACAGTCTACTACTCAGAGAGTAGTAGGGGCGTGGAACGCCCTGCCTGCAGCAGTAGTAGACTCGCCAACTTTAAGGGCATTTAAGTGGTCATTGGATAGACATATGGATGAAAATGGAATAGTGTAGGTCAGATGGTTTCACAGGTCGGCGCAACATCGAGGGCCGAAGGGCCTGTACTGCGCTGTAATGTTCTAATTCTAATGGATATGAAATTGACTGAGTAACAGAAAACAGAGAGTAGTGGTGATTGCTTGTTTTTCGGACAGCAGGTAGGTATATAGTCGGTTTCCTAAGGGACTGGTATTAGGACAACTCCTTTTCTTGATATATATTAATGACCTCAATTTGGATGTACTGAGCACAATTTCAAAATTTGCGGATGACACAAGCTTGGAAGTATAAATGGGTGGGCTGTCTTACGGGGAAAGATTGGACAGACTAGGCTTGTCTCCACTGGAGTTTAGAAGAGTAAGAGGTGACTTGATTGAAACATATAAGATCCTGAGGGGTCTTGACAAGGAGGATGTGGAAAGGATGTTTCCCCTTGTGGGAGAATCTAGATCTAGGTGTTACTGTTTAAAAAGAAGGGATCGCCCATTTAAGACAGAGATGAGGAGAAATTTTTTCCCTCAGAGAGTTGTGAGTCTTTGGAATTCTCTTCCTCAAAAGGCGGTGAAAGCAAAGTCGTCGAATATTTTTAAGGCAGAGGTAGATAGATTCTTGATAAGCAAGAGGATGAAAGGTTATCGGGGATAGGTGGAAATGTGGAGTAATCAGTTCAGCCATGAACTTATTGAAAGGCGAAGCAGGCTCAAGGGGTCGAGTGGCCTACTCCTGCTCCTAATTTGTATGTATTGTGAACTGTGAGGAGAAGATAGCAGACTTCAAGAGAACATACACAGTCTGGTGGAATGGGCAGAAATGTGGCAGATGAAATCTAATGCAGAGAAATGTGAAGTGCTACATTTTGGGAGGAATAATGAGGAGACGCAATATAAAATAAAGGTCACAATTCTAAAGGGGGTGTAGGAGCAGAGAGATCTGGGGGTAAATGTGCACAAGTCATTTAGGGTGGCAGAGCAGGTTGAGAAAACAGTTAATAAGGCATATGGGATCCTGGGCTTTATAAATAGAGGCATAGAGTACAAAAGCTACGAGGATATGTATAAAACACTTGTCTGACCTCAACTGGAATAGTGTGTCCAATTTTGAGCACTGCACTTCAGGAAGGATGTGAAGGCATTAGGGAGGGTGCCGAAAAGATTTACAAGAATGGTTCCAGGGATGAGGAATTTTCAGTTATGAGGATAGATTGGAGAAACTGTGGCTGTTCTCCTTAGAGAAGAGAAGGTTGAAAGGAGATTTGTTAGAGGTGTCCAAAATCATGAGGATTTCTGGACAGAGTTGATAAAGAGAAACTGTTCCCATTGGCAGGAGGGTCGAAAACCAGAGGTTAAGGTAATTAGCAAAAGAAGCAATGGTGACATGAGGGAAAAACTTTTTCAAGAAGTGAGTGGTTAGGATCTGGAATGCACTGCCTGAGAGTGTGGTGGAGGCAGCTTAAAATATGGCTTTCAAAAGGGATTTGGATATTATCTGAAGGAAAAAAAAGTTGAAGGGCTCAAGGGAAAAGGCAGTGGAGTGGAACTAGATGTGTTGCTCTTGCAGATCTATCTATCTGTCCATATTGTTCAATATATGTTTAAGTAGCTCATGATATTTTTTGTTTATCAGAAGTAGCTCTCACTAAAGAAAACATTAGCAACCCCTGATTTAAAGGGAGCATGCCACTGATGTTTGTACGTTTATTGATGTTACAATAAACTGTTAAAAAGATTTGTGAGCCTTGACTATCTTCTCCACCTGGACGGGTTCAGGCCAATACTTGAGTATAAAAGTGGAGGTGTGGTTTCACCTACCTACGGAGTTGTGGCGCCCAATGTGGGGCCTGATAGAGGAAAATGGAAGAGGGTAGAGCAGTATTTGGGTAAGAAATTACCTTTGAAAGAGGGATGGCTATGAGTCATCGCAGCTGCATCCAACCCTCTAAAAGAAGCTGAGGAATGGGAGCAAACTCCCATGACCAAGAGGAAGCCGAAATGGGTACCTGTGTAGCTGTTTGCACATAGGTGAAAATGCAAGTTAGCCCAAGAACATCAGTGAATTGATGAAAGGCTGCAGGAGAAGGATGCTGTGATCGTGAGATTAAGGAAAGAATTATCAGAGGCTAGACAGGAGACAGAATAAGACAGGAAAAAGGTAGAGACAAGGTGCTGCTACCTAGAAATACAGGCAGTTGATTTGCTACACCATGGGAAAAAAATAGTTGAGTGTCTCAGGAGTGCAATGAGTTAAAGGCAGCATTCCAGATGCTGAGAGGGCAGCATAAGGAACTCAAGAACTGTGCCGATCATTCGGTATACGAGGAAGAAATCGAATGGCTCCAGCACAAGGTGCAGAGAGAGAGAGTTATCGTCTGTGCTATGCAGGGGCTGTAGATGAAGGGAATGCATCAGATAAATGGTGGGCAAAAGTAGAAAAAGAAGTTGTGGAAGGTGACATGAAAAATGGTGGTAATATAAAGTAAGGTGTAATGTGTCCAGTAAGACAAACAAAAATGACACCAGTAGTGGAGGAAACCCTGAAGTGTCAAATTATGCTGAAGCTATACTCCCTCGCAATTAAGGGAAGCAGCAAGGGATTTAGGGGTCCTCAGATGGGGAGGAGATGTAGAAGGGCACATTTTGCATTTAGAGACAATGGTTGCAATGCAGGGTTTCGACGAATCCGAGAAAAAGAGGTGTTTGCTTTTCAGTCTGGGTGGGGCGGTTCTGGTTGGGCAACCCCAAGACACCAAGTATGCCCGACTGAGGGTTACCTGGGATAATACTAGATGACACGTTAGAGAAATATGTGAGTGCGGAAAGGGTGACCCACTTAAAATCATGGCATGAAGTATACAAGGACAGGAGGAACACCCAACAGCATTTGCTAGCAGATTGTGGCCTGTTCATAATGAAACACAAGGAGGAGAGTTGAATCAGAATAAGCTGGCAGGAGACGATCTCTGCCGATGGTTAAGAGCCCTTATAGCTCGCACGAAAACTGTTATTAATAAAACCATGTCTGGGTTTGATTTGGGAGATGCAGGTATGATAGAAGCTCAAATATTGAGGAAGTTGATTATATTTTGGGAGGATTCACAGGACAAGCAGGATAGGAACAGGGCAGAAAGGAAATGAAACCCCAGGCAACTCCAGACCCGGCCCCGAAACAGAGCCAAGGGAGACAGTGGAGATAAGAAGGAGAAAAACCTGTGGGAAAAGAAAATGTAGGTAATCAGCCAGGTAGAGATAGCAGGGAGTGCTGTAACTGCTGGAAGTTCAGTCATCTGGCACAGGAGTACCATGCATCAAGGAACAGGGAAAGACCGAGAAAGAATCCTGAGGGTGGGGGAATCTCAGGATGCAATACTGCGTCTGGCCCATGCCTTGGAGAAGGTCGTAAGCCAGGTTGGAGGTAAATGTAATCCCACTAAGGGAAGAAGGGAGGAAACGGAGGGGAACCTAAGCTGGAACCCTCTGCACCCTCTGGACAATGAAGGGGCTGTAACAGCCAGTAATTATACCTGCACCCACTCAGGAATGGCAGCCATGGGCGACAGACCATGGATTTAATAATAGAAGCAAAGAAAGGGGAATACTTGGTAGGTACAGGGGGCGTCGCATACAGTGGTCCATGTAGAGAATCCGCAGGGTCCAAGTTGCCTAGCGGTGAACCCTATGTTTTGGGAGGATTTACAGGAAATATGTTGGCTGGCAATGTATCAAAACTTCTTCGCATACAAGTGGAACCACTCGAAACAAAGTGGGTCTGCATATTAATAAATTGGGATTAGGAGAGAGGAGTATTAGGATCAGACTGTATGGAAGTAAATGGGTTAGTGACAGATTTATTTAATCGTTGTTTATGGAAGGGGAATGAAGGATAGTGCATTCTGCTAGGTTGGCAGGAAAGATGTTTGTGGTTTCAGGAAAGGGAGGCATTAGTGAAAAGAAGCCCAGAGAAGAGTAAAGCCATTATAGAACAGGAGAAGGGAGCGTTTGTCCAAGAATACCAGGAGCAGAGGTAGTAATGAAAGGAGAAACTATGAAAACCCCGCAGAGGCATTATCATTTCCACAAAGAAGCAGAGAGGGATTTAGAGATAGCAGTAAAGTCCCTTGAGGATCAAGAGGTCTTAAGACCCCTAGCAGCACACATAAATTCACCAAGTTGACCTGTTAAGAAACCAGATGGATCCTGGAGGATGACGATAGATTATAGAATAGAACATTCCAGCCTGTGCCCCGATGGTCGCTACTGTTGCAGATTTTGATTGGCAGTATACGAACTTCCGCAAAAGTATACGCTGTACTGGATATTTCTAATGGATTTTGGTCTATTCCAAAGGGGAAAGAAGATCAGTACAAATTTGCCTTCACCTTCAAAGGGCAGCAGTACAAGTGGACATGTCTGCCACAAGGGTTTCATAATAGCCCGTCACTATTCCATCAGCAAATGGCTATGTGTTTAGAAGGGTTCTGTGGTAAGGGCAAGCTGATGCAGTATTTGGATGATCTGTTACTGTTCACACAGACCCCTGAGGAACATATGGTATTTTTGAAGGAGTTGTTGTAGCTCCTGACACAAAATGAGTTGAAGGTAAACACTAAAAACGCCCAGATAGGGCAAAATGGGTACAATATTTGGGGATTTCACTGAGACCGGGAGACAAGAGGCATGGAAAAGGTAAAAAGGAAAGCGGTACAAGACTTACCAATACCGGGGGATGTTTCAGTTTTAAGATCATTTTTAGGAATAACGGGATATTGCCATGAGGTTACAGAGAATTATGTAGGTATAGCTAGACTGTTGTATGCATTAACACGGAAGTCAGCTGAATGGGCGTGGACAGAGGAATGTGAGAGGGCTTTTCACACTTTTTTTTTTCCAAAATATACTTTATTCATAAAAATCTGTAAAAATTACATTACCAGTTTCAAACAGCACCAAGTCAAAAAATACAAACAGTGCAAAGGAGGTCCGTTTGCATCTATACAATCATGAGTTGCCTCACAACCCTTCCATTTCATTTGTCATACCATTAACATTTTTACATTTTACAGCAAATGACATTTTTTCCGATTCAGTTCGAGGGGTTTCCCATGGATACAGCCCCTCAGTTCAGCTTGGTGGGGGGACCTTACACTGTGGTCTTTCCCCATTGAGCCTTTGTTGTGGCTGCCCCAAGCTTTAGTGCGTCCCTCAGCACGTAGTCCTGGACCTTGGAATGTGCCAGTCTGCAACATTCGGTCGTGGACAACTCTTTGCGCTGGAAGACCAGCAAGTTTAAGGCAGACCAAAGGGCGTCTTTCACCGAATTGATAGTCCTCCAGCAGCAGTTGATGTTTCTCTCGGTGTGCGTCCCTGGGAACAGCCCGGAGAGCACAGACTCCTGTGTTACAGAGCTGCTTGGGATGAACCTCGACAAAAACCACTGCATCTCTTTCCACACCTGCTTTGCAATGACACATTCCAGGAGGAGGTGGGCAACCGTCTCTTCCCCACCACAGCCACCGCGGGGGCATTGTGCAGAGGGGGCGAGACTTCGGGCGTGCAGGAAGGATCTGACGGGGAGGGCTCTTCTCACCACCAGCCAAGCTACGTCTTGGTGCTTGTTTGAAGGTTCTGGTGATGAGGCATTCCGCCAAATGACTTTGACGGTCTGCTCAGGGAACCATCCGACAGGATCCACCGTCTCCTTTTCCCGTATGGCCTTGAGGACATTCCGTGCAGACCACTGCCTGATGGACCGGTGGTCAAAGGTGTTTTCCCGCAGAAACTGTTCCACGAAGGATAGGTGGTACGGCACAGTCCAACTGCATGGAGCGTTCCGCGGCAATGTGACCAGGCCCATCCTTCGCAACACCGGGGACAGATAGAACCTCAGCATGTAGTGACACTTGGAGTTTGCGTACTGGAGGTCTACACATAGCTTGATGCAGCCGCACACGAAGGTGGTCATCAGGATGAGGGCCACGTTGGGTACATTTTTCCCGCCCTTATCCAGAGATTTGAACATTGTGTCCCTCTGGACCCGGTCCATTTTAGATCCCCAGATGAAGAAAAATGGCTCAGGTGACTGCCACAGCACAGGAGTGGGGTATGGGCCAGACCTGCGCCACGTACAGCAACAACGTGAGCGCCTCGCACCTGATGACCAGGTTCTTACCCACAATGGAGAGAGATCGCTGCCCCCACATGCCCAACTTTTGTTGTACCTTGGCTACTCGCTCCTCCCAAGTTTGGTGCACGCCCCGGCCCTTCCGAACCATATCCCCAGCAGCTTCAGGTAGTCTGACTTGACGGTGAAGGGGACAAAGGATCGGTCAGCCCAGTTCCCAAAGAACACGGCCTCGCTCTTGCCGTGGTTAACTTTGGCTCCCGAGGCCAGTTCGAACTGCTCGCAGATGCTCATCAGTCTGCGCACAGACAGCGGATCCAAGCAGAAGACGGCGACGTCATCCATGTACAGGGAGGTTTTAACCTGAGTGCCTCCACTGCCTGGGATTGTCAGCCCTCTTATGCTCGCATCCTTCCTAATAGACTCAGCAAAGGGTTCAATACAGCAAACAAACAAGACCGGGGAGAGAGGACAGCCCTGTCTGACTCCAGATTGGATCGGGAAACTTTCCGATTCCCACCCATTGATTGAGACTGCGCTACTGATGTTTGTGTCGAGCAGTTTGATCCAATTGCAGATTCCCTCCCCAAACCCCATTTTGGAAAGCACGTCTATCATGAAGGTGTGCGATATCCTGTCAAAAGCCTTCTCCTGGTCCAGGCTGATGAGGCAGGTGTCCACCCTCCTGTCCCGTACATAGGTGATCGTATCCCTGAGCAGTGCGAGACTATCAGAGATCTCCCTGCCGGGTACAGTACAGGTCTGATCGGGGTGAATCACCAACTCCAGAGCAGACTTGACTCGACTGGCTATGACTTTGGACAGAATCTTGTAGTCAACATTAAGCAGTGAGATGGGCCGCCAATTTCTGATTTCTGCCCTCTCCCTCTTCCGCTTGTAGATGAGGGTGATGATGCTTTTCCTCATGGATTCTGACATGCTGCCGGCCAGGAGCATACTCTCGTATACTTCCAGCAGGTCCGGGCCGACCCAGTCCCACAGGACCGAATACAACTCGACCGGTAAGCCATCGCTTCCGGGAGTTTTACTCGTCTCGAAGGACTCGACGGCCTTTGTCAGCTCGTCCAGAGTTAGCGGCTTGTCCAGTCTCTCCCTCCTGCTGTCATCTAAGACCTCTGTGATAGATGACAGGGAGGCTCTGCTGTCTGTGGGCTTCGCGTCATACAGCCCAACATAAAAGGATTTGCTGATCCTTAGTATGTCGGACTGCGAAGACGTTACCGAGCCATCTTCTTCCTTCAGGCTGCTGATAACAGAGCTCTCTCTGTGTACCTTTTGGAAGAAGTAACGTGAGCACGTCTCATCCTGCTCAACGGAGCGGACTCTGGGCCGGAAGATGATCTTGGAGGCCTCCGTGGCAAAGAGCGAGGCTTGCTGGCTCTTCACCTCTTGGAGGTCCTCCTTGACCTCGACCCCCATCGACTGCAGCCGGAGAAGATTTTGCATACTTTTCTGGAGTCGGGACATTTCCCTCTGTCTCTCACTCACCCTCTTACCCCTTTGCGGATGAAGAACCTCTTGATGTTCTCCTTGATCGCTTCCCACCAGTGAACTGGAGACTCAAAGAGGAGTTTCACGGTCCTCCAACCTTTGTAATCCCTTTTGAGTTCCTCAACGTTCTCTGGGGTCAGCAGTACAGCATTGAGCTTCCACGTCCCTCTGCCAACCCGCTGGTTGTCTTGTAAGTGACAGTCGGCCAGTAAGAGGCAGTGGTTGGAGAAGAACACCGGCTTGACGTCGGTGGATCCGACCGTGACAGCACGGGACACAAACAGGAAGTCAATCCTGGAACGGGCAGACCCGCCCGATCTTGACCATGTGTATCTGCGGTGCGCTCCGTCTGCAGGTTTGCTGAAGACGTCGTGCAGTTTGGCATCTTTAGCTGTTTCTATTAGGAATCTGGACGTAGCGTCCAGTTTGCTGTCGGCTCTGCCAGATCGTCCAGCCGCATCGATGATGCAGTTGAAGTCACTGCCTAGGATGACCGGCCTGGACGTCGCCAGCAGCAGTGGGATCTGCTGGAAGACGGTCAGCCGCTCGCTGCGTTGTACCGGGGCGTACACGTTGATCAACCGGAGCGGAGCGTTGTTGTACATCACGTCTGCTACGAGGAGGCGGCCGCCCACCACCTCCTTAACTTCGGAGATGGTGAAGTTACCTCCCTGCAGCAGAATACCCAGGCCGGAGGAATGGCAATCATTACCCCCTGACCAGATCGATGGCCCGTGGGACCACCATTGCGACCACTGCCTGTAGGTGCTGAGGTGTGGTATTCCACACTCCTGCAGAAACAGTAGGTCGGCTTTGACCTTGGCGAGGTAATCCAAGGTTGAAACATATCGCGTAGTGGATTTAATGCTACGCACATTAATGGAAGCAATCCTTACACCCATTTTTTAAAAGTTAGTTGTTGCTTCCCATACCATTTGTCCTTGCTAGTCCCAGTCCTTCGGGATGTTCCTGCATACCCATCGTGTGCGCAAGCTGTTTCACATTAGTTGGGCTCAGAAACCCCTCCTGGTTTTTCATGCAGGGTTTGTTTCACTGGGGTGACATCGGGGGGTGTGGGGGGGTGGTCTTGTAGGCAGAGGGGATTGGGTTGTCCTCTGCTGCTTCCCTCTGTTCCTCCTCGAAAACATCACTGCTCCCGGCTTCCCAGAGCTGAGGTGCGCCAGACGTGTCTTTGCTCTCGGTGTCCCGGAGCTGGGATGCGTTGGCCACGTCGTTGCGTGTGGTGCTTTGGGGTTGGGGCACGCTGGGTCCATCACAGCTTCCAGTGCCCGGGGGCTGGGGGGCTTTATCTTCCATCTCCTTGGAATTCTGCTGCCTCTTTTGAAGGGGCTGTTGTTCCAGCATTTCCCCGTCCAGTGAAGAGGAGCTGTTGTAATCTGTCTCAGAAGGTAGCCTCCTCTTGCCACAGGTTTGGGTGCTGGCCTGTTCCGCTTTTGGATGTTTTTTCTTTGTGGTTTTCCTTTGTACCACTTGCCACTGACCTGTTTATCCATCTGCTGCCTCCTCCTCCATTGATTCTGTCTGTGGAGGAGGGGTTTCCGGGTGTAGGGTCGCTGGTTTCAGCTGCCTCCCCTTTCTTCTCCTACTCAGGTAGAAGTTCCTCACTGCGGAGAAGGTTGTTTGTCTCCTTTCGAACACCAAATGCCTTCGTTGAACCTTCTCCCGGCCTTTCCTTGGACTTTGCCGCCTGAGCATAACTGAGGCAGCGTTTGGGGCAGGTTTTGTAAAGATGGCCTGCTGCACCGCACAAATTGCAACACTTAGTCTGCTTACAGTCCTTGGTCTGATGGCCTTCCTCCTTGCAGTTCTTGCAAACAACCGTGCTGCAGTTGGCTGCCACGTGACCAGATTTGCCACAGGTGCGACAAACTCTGGGCTGCCCAACGTAGACCAAGAAGCCTCGACTTCCCCCGATAGCGAAGCTGGAGGGAGGGTGGATGATGGCTCCACTGGGATCGACCTTCAAGTTCACCTTGACCTGCCACTTGCTGGTCCTCATCCCAAAGGGGTCCTTGACATCAGTGCTGCTGCCGGCCACCTCGACGTACCTGGCGAGAAAGGTGAGTACATCCACCACCGGAACATGGGGGTTGTAGAGGTGAATCGTCACCACCCGGTCACATTGTGACGGAAGCGTGAAGAGCGGCTCCGCTGTGAGGATCGACAGTGACGCCCGGTCCCCTTTCTCCTTGAACGCCTTCAGGAACTTGATGCATCCCGCCACGTTCCGGAACGTCACGTCGAAGTATCCACTGCTGGGGAAATCCTGCAGGCAGAAGACGTCCGTAGCTTGAAATCCACAGCAATCGAAGAGGATTTTCTTGATGAAGAAGGTGCGATTGACCGGTGCATCTCCTTCCTTGTCCTTCACGACCACCCGAACGGTGTTGCGCACTCCCTGACCTGAAGCTCGAAGATTGGTTATAGCCATTTTACTCAAAGCCTACCCAGGATCAAAAGGCAATGATCATGGTCTCTTCTCGACCAAGTAAGCACTGATCAGAACAGATACTACACTTGATCTTAGCCAAAAGGCCGAGGGCTTTTCACACATTTAAGGAGAAGCTGCAAACAGCCTCAGCTCTGGGAACAATAGACTTTTCATAGAATTTCTGGCTAATTTAAGTGCAGTACTGTTACAGTCAGCCCATGGGAAACATAGACTGGAAGTGAACACTTCTTGGATATTAACTCCAGCAGAAATGGCATACTGATACTGTGAGAGACATCTTTTAGCTACCTACTGGCCAGTTAATCTCTTTGCTGTATTTACAGGAACCGCCACAATGATCCTGACAACAGGACATGCTCCAACAAGATTATTGATAAGTGGGAGAATTAAACTAGGGATGGTGTCCAGCCCTATGATTAGTGAATGGACCATGTTATTGGGGTCATATGATCTGAAGGTGGAACCACTGAATCACCCAACCCTTGCTTTAAATATGGGGTACATGAGAAGCCACAGCATTGCACAGTAGAAGGGGTGTGGGAAATAGAAGGAGGATTTAAGAAGGGTATTCACTTGGAAGGGAGAGACATCTTCGTAGATGTATCCAGTTATGTGAAAAGGGGGGAAAGGCAGATGGGATATGGAATCTGGGATCCAAAATAACGGCAGATGGCCATGTCACTGAAATTGCCGAGACATCTGATTGCACAGCAAGCAGAGTTGGCAGCTGTAGCGTATGTAGCAAACCACCCAACAGCCATATACTATCTGTTCGGACTCTATGTTTGTGTGTAACTCACAAACGGAGTTTCCAACAATCTGGGAAAAGCGAGGAGTTAGATTAACAGATGGGAAACCTCTCTTCAGTAGTCTAATGCTGAAGATGGTGCTGCAGATGATCAGGAACAATGAAGGGAGGTATGAATATTTGACTCTAGGACTCTAAAGTGAAGGCTCACTCTGAGACAGAGACAAGATGGGAAGGAAATGAGAAAGCAGACATGCTAGCAAACAAACGTGCCTTGGGATCCCATGGAAGGAATGGGAAAAATAGCAATGATGACAGCAGTTGAGCCAGAGAGAGGGAGTGACCTCATAGAAGTGCAAAGGTACCCAGGGAGGTGTTAGGCAAAGTAGAAAAGGCCGATACTATTGAGGGACCGTATGAAAGACCTGAAATAGGAATTAAAGAAGGGATGTTATTTAAGAATGACAATTGGGTAATGCCTACAGCCCAGAGGGAAGATTTTCTCCAATTATTATACAGGGAACCAGGGGTAGGGAACCCGAGTGCAGAGTAAACGTGGAAATGAGTGAATGTGGTGGGATCGTGGCCTCATCAAAGAGATGTGGAGGAGTTTTGTCATAATCCAGACCCACAGTGGAGAAAAGCACCTTTGGGGTACACCCGAAGGGCAGAAGTGCCCTGGTGGTGTTTGCAGGTTGATTTTATAGGACCTCTCCCAACTTCCAGCAGAAGGAATAGGTGCTGTTTAGTTCTGGTAGATCACTTCACCAAATGGATTGAGGTGTTTCCATGTAAGGCAGCTACTGCCCTAACTACCTTGAAAATCCTAGTGATGGAAATATTCTTTAGCTGGGGAGTACCATGTATTGTGGAATCAGATCAGGGAAAACACTTTACTGGATAAGTAATGCAAGTGACTTTGAAACTGGTGGGTATTGATGGGAAAGTCATAATCCACAGTCCTCGGGAATTGTACAGAATGTGAAAAGAACTCTAAAAGAAAGATCTAGGAAAGAACTGGATGAACAAAAGAAGAAATGGGATGAAGTGTTACCACTGATATGGATGAATATTAGAGGAAATACCTCTTGTACAACAGGGTATTCACCTCACGGGTTGATGACAGGGAGATCTATGAGAACACTGGTGCACTTATTGGTACCTGTTCTGACTGAAAGACAGGAGAAGGAAGTAGCTCAGGACAGACTTGTGAGAGACCTGAAGAATCAGTTAGAGGAGCTCTGTAGTAAATTGCAGGGAATATCGGCAGAAAACATCAAACTAATAAGATGAATTTAGAAGCACACAAACCACAGGAATGGGACATTGGGGCTCAGATGATGATAAGGAATTATGCTCAAGTGGGAGTGTTTGAACTGCTGTGTAAGGGATCATATAATAGAGTGGAAAAGGCGAGCCCAATGATATATGCAATACAACTACCCAACAAGATAAAATGGTTCCACATCAATCAAATAAAATTATACAAACCCCAAAAGAAACAACAAAGAGTGGGAGGGACTGTTATGAGCAGGGGTCGGCAATGTGTCTGCACATCAGTGTCCATGGTAAAACATTATGAGTTCCGTGACTGGTAATTTCAGGGATGAGAAATTTCCACCAAATGGCGGATTTCCGACATTGATATCTCAGAAATCTGCCATTGGCTTCTTCTTTCTGACCAGACTTGTTTAAAAAAAATCGCAACTGAGTTTCACAGCTGACAGGTGCCGAGAGCAGGAACAGAGGTTTCCGAACTTCGGACGGTTTGATGGTTTTCTGGTGGGTTCCAGTTTTTTTAAAAGGCCTGCCAGAAAACCACAAATCTGTCCAAAGTTTGGAAATCGCTCTTCCTGCTCTCAGCACCTGTCAGCTGTGAAACAGACAGTTGTGACTTTTTTAAAAAGTTGGTCAACCACAAAGCTGCTCTGCTGTCAGTTCCCAATCGCAGGAACTGTCAAAGAGAGAGAGCGGAGGGACAGAGAAGGGTAGGAGGGGGGACAGTGAGAGAGAGAGAGGGTGGGGACAGAGAGAGAGGGGACAAAAAGAGGGGGAACAGAGAGAGAGGGGGGACAGAAAGAGAGAGGGTAGAGAGAGAGAGAGTGAGAGGGAGGACAGAGAGAGGAGATGGGACAGAGTGTGAGGGGGGGACATTGAGAGAGAGAGGGGGCAGAGAGAGGGCGTGACATAGAGAGGGAGAGGGAGAGAGTGACAGAGAGAGAGAAGGGAGGGAGAGCAATCAAGATTACTCCTGACAAATAGACACCTAGCCAGAATACTCCACAGAACTACAAGTGTGTTGGCAGACACTGACTACTTGTACAAGCAAATGAAAAATGCCAGGTATCTCAATAAATCAGTGTCCAACATAGTGATGAGAAAGTAAGTCAATAAATTATTCTTCTCATTGAAAGCTTCTTCACAAAAATACACATTTGTTGTTGTTTCGATTAATGGTAAGAAAAATCTTTAATGCCATTACCTTTCTGAAATTGTCTCACTGGTCTCCGATGTAAGGCAATAATTGTAATGTGGCCTCCACGCCAAAAAGCTGGACACTGATGCTCCAAGCCTTTAACCTTGTGTTTTAAAATAATCTAGCAGCTAGGTTATTTTAAAACACATGTTTAAAGGCTTGTGTTATGTAAACTCATTTTAAAATGACAAAAGTCACTTGGGGAAGGTCTCGACTTCTGCACCCTGGCACACATTACTTTCACGTGGGACACAAGCTCAGTGGCATGTTTAAAGATGCTGGACTTTTACTTCTGTATAAATGTCACAATTCCATTGCTATCCATTTGGAATCACATTGTTCCAGAACTTGTATTGAGGGGAAAAGGCAGGAAAATCCAAGGAATCTCCAGCAGTCAGCACTGTAAGTTCCTCAGGAATACAAGAGTACAGTGCAATGGGGCTGAGCGATATTGGCAAAAACAGGATGCTGCCGACCCATATACAATACTTAGTAAATACAATGTAACAGATAGTTTTAATAAACCTTAATGTTACAGCCACGTGGTTCGATGTGGGTGGTTGCCACTGATCAACTCCCTACCTGACTGCAGCAAGTGTTTTATTAGGGTTTAACCCCTTGGTGTTTTATTTTTCAAATAAACAGACAGTGACAGGTTTTCTTGTAGGTTTTTAAAAACAGAAAATCAATTGCTTATTGATTAATACACCTTATCCTGAATTTGTTGCAACTGCATCCACTCATGCATTCGCTTGTGCACACACACACACTAGAAGAGACAGTTAGAAAGGGAAAAAAGGAAGGTCACTTTTAGTAGGGAGGGGGTGGTGGTGGGAGAGGTCACGATAAACCTATTGAATTCTCCTGGAAATCAAGTTCTCAATGGTGCAGGCCTGAGCTGATTGTAGATTTTTCTCTTGATTGAAAGTTCAGTTGGTGACGGTGGTACACTTGTAGTTCACTGCTGTCTAATGTAGACGTAGGATTCTACAGCAGGGCCCATGATTCCTGGCTTGCCAGAAAACCAGCTGCTGGATGTTGCTTCTCTTTCTGTCTCCTGGCTGTCTTTTTTAAAGGTAAAGCTGTGTTACTTCTTACGTCCTGGTAGGAGACATTCTCATCTCTTCCCCATGGTGATCACACAATGGCCCAGAACGTGGCTACTTCACACTCCTATCTTTCAGAAGAACACATTCAAATCTGGAATGTTTTAGGATGGGTTACAATTGATACCTCTTAGCCTTAAAGATTTGTCCTTTATCTTTGTCAGACAATTTGAATACACAAAGGCCAGTCCCTTTTCCTTCGGTAGCCATTTTCAACCATTGTTTAGTTTTCAAAATAAAGGTTCATTTTTAAAAGACAAAGTCAGTTTTTCATAACTCTTCAGAGTTAGTCCATAGTTTGCATCATCACACCTCCGGTGTGCGTGACATTAATATATGATGAACTGTCTATGATTCCTTAACAAAATCCATGCTACATTTGCAGTTTTAAAAACTGTCAGGGAAGACATAGTAAAAATTTATCATGTTTCAATAACCATGTTAGAAACAGTTATTAACTGATTATTTTTGTTGCAAATTGGATGAAAGGACAAGTTTTAAAAGTATGTCATAGATCGGTAACTGCAATGTGCATCATTTACTATCCAGTTTGATGGCAGACATCCTGAGCAGCCAATGTCATTTGAAAGTTGTCTGCATCATATAATCATCACGTTAAAAGTGCACCTTTGCTAACTGGTAAGAGATTTGCTTTGGACATAAATTGGTTAGTCTGGGGTACAATCATACAGATAATGACTAAACATTTTGTAACTGAATAATACATGCTGGAACAACCACTCAGCATTTTTTGTAGAAAAGCATTTTATTAATAATTATCTTGTCAGAGCTGAATCAGAATTGACAGTGATAGACTAAGATATAGACGTGAATTTAAGAGAATCACTTTATTGGAGGAAGTGAAGGGTTCTTTTTATTTGTAATTGTGTTTATCTAATTTTGTTGCCATCTTTGATGAGCAAATGACATTTTGTCCATGTGAGATTCTGTTGTTTCTGTATTTTAGAATCCAGGACCTAGTTTAACAGCCTGTCAATATGAATAATCTAGTCTTGACTACCCACCATTAATCTCTCTGTCCCTTCCTGTCCCACTCTGCTTTTCTGTTTTACATGACTCTATCTGCTCCATCCTATAAAAGTCTCCTGATTTGGAGATCACTGCCCTTTTATTGGCTGTCCTGTCTTCAGACACATATTACAAGCTGGTGGAGAAGTTGCACAAACACTGGCCATCACGGGTTAAATTGTCTTGCAACCACAGCAGTAAGAGAAATGGTCCATCTTTCTATTGCTGATTTTTTTTACTGTCTCACTTCAATGACCACAAGAACAATCCTTCCTTCAGTTTCATGGTTTATTGAATGAATTTGCACTCCTGACATAGTGTAATCCCACAGAGGTTATCTAATAAAGTCCATCTACCACCCCGTGACATGGTGTGGCTAGCTTTATTCTGTCAACAAAAATAATTTGCATTGGCATTGCATACTATTTTGCTTGATAGCTAGCTAATACAGTTGTGCAGCTCTCCATTGATGTTTTAAATTGGACTGTGTTTTGATGGCATTTATATACAGATTAATTGCCCCCATGTTCACAGCTGAGTCAATAATTTTGTCAAATGTCTGTGGTGCAACATGTTGGCGGCTATCCCTGGTTATATGATATAATGGTAGATGATGGAAGATGAAGATGTACCTATGTTGATACAGGCACAGGTAAAACCACAAAGGTCACCACTATTAGTACCAGCCCCTCAAAAAAGGACAAAAGGTGTCAACTGGAAGGGAGAGAGCGCCCAGAGGGTTTTAGCCCTAGAGGCCTGAAATATGACTTGAGAGGTTGTAAGTGTCAAGAGCATGCCTGTAATTTCTATAAATAATTAAGTTTCTGTTTAACCAATCGGATCTGCACAGCCCAGATAGTATAGCAGGGACCAATGCAGAATGAATCTTTATTTTTCAGGAAGAGAAAGCAAAATGAGGAAACGGTGAAGAGTGTGTCAGCACTTCTCTTGCGAATCATGTGGTGCGGAAGTGTGACCTGTAAATGAGATTGGAGTTCATCGACGGTCACCTACCTGGGGAAAACAGCTGAAAACTATCACAGGGAACTGTATTTTTACATGTCCTTTGGACAGTAATAACAGCTCTGAAAAAGGGGCAACAGGATGCAACAATAATTTAGCTTTGGTGAAAATGATAGAGGTAAAAGAAGGGAGACAAATCTGTGTAAAATGCAGCTTTGAGTCCCCAGGGAGGGTAACAAGTGCACATCACCGAAATGACATAATGCCACAGATGTGACACTGACCACACCAGCACCGGGAAACCCTTGGGTGGAACAGGTAAATGTAGAGCTGTAAGAATGTATGAGACCAATTACTTTGTAAATGATGGTATAGTTTACTGCTGGCTGACTTGGAATAAACAAGATGTAGGCAGATATTATTGAGAGAGTAGTGTGTTTTGAGAATAATGTAGCAGGAAAGGGTGCGAGTAAGGAAGAAATAAACCATCAAACCGTAATAATGTATCAGTTAAAAACAGCACCAAAGAAAACACCCGAATTAAAACAACAAATATCTCCAAGAGGTCTGGAGCAAATACCAGGACCCAAAAATGGCTTGGTATTGGTCCCAACCAATCAGATTTTGTATCAAAGTGTACTTTACGAAACTCGGCATGTATTGTGGGAATTAAAACGAAGATAAAGTGAGATGGGGAAAGATATACAAAACATTAAAATGATCCCACGCTGGGAACAATTGTTGAGTTGGGGAAAAACAGTTGAAATAAAACCTTGGATGAGAATTGTGTCTCATGTGTTGGTCATAATCCAATTGATCATTGTGATCGTGGCCACGGCGGAGAAAAGACGGTGAAAGAAGAGACAGCGAAAATCAATGCATGAAGTCTTGGCTCAAGACGAACAGATGTTGGTTTAAAAATAACTGATACTCTGAGGAGCCACTTGGGGGTTGAGTCCTGCAGTCAGTCCTTCAGCAAGAATGCATTCAACTTAAAGGAAGCCAACATTTAAAAGCCCAAAAGAAGGTACTGCAAAAAGGCTGTTTGTAATTGACAATTTTCAGAAATTGGCCTAACTTTGACTCGCAGCATTCAACTGGACCTAAAAAAAACCCTTGAAAATCCTACATAGACACAATGGGCTACTGAAATCAGCAGCAGGTGAACAAAATGGCGGCCCGTCTGTGCATACCAAAGAGCCACTCTGATTCTAAGCGCGGCGGCTCATTTAAATAGTCGGGGCGGGCCACCACCCCGATGACGTGTGGGGGCGAGCTGTCCGTCCCTAGCAATGGAATCAGCTGCCTGTGGGCAGATGCTGACGCCATTTTTAAAGGGCTGTCCACCCTATTGGGAAATTTAAATACTTAAAGTGAAATTGAAGTAAAATAAATAAATACATGTCTTTTGCCCCTCTCCTACCACCCCCTCCCCCATATCAATTAAATTAAAGTAATTATTGGCCCTTCCCCCACAAACTGCACAAACGTTAAACTATCACCCTTCCCACCATCCCCTACACCAATGATGCTCATTTGACCCCGTCCCCCACTGCCTCCCCCCACACTGAGAAATGCACATCCTCCCCCCTCCCCGCCAGTGTTGTGCCTCGCTTACCCTGACAGGGATCCAAAGGCAGGGCAGTGCCGGCCACCGGGGTGTTGATTGCAGCGGGACTTCAGGAGGCGATGGGAGACTCACTAATTCAGGTGATGTAAGTTATTTAAATACTTAAATGGCAGTTCCATCACTGAGCGGTGGGGGCACTGCCACGAGGCTTTGCTGCTGCCGGCAATATCTGGTTGGGCCTTGCCGGCGTCGAAATCCATGGTGGGCCTCATACAGGGCCATCTTCATGCCAAACCACAGATCCCGACGTCGAGACCTCTATAGAATCCAGCCCAATGAATGACTTCTTCAATATGCTAGTCAACAGATACAGAGGGAATTAAGCCACACAATGAAATGTGTCTATCAAAGATTTAAATTGGTTTGCTGTGAACTGCTGTAGAACTGTAAATAATAATTAGAGGCTAATGAGCTATGGAACCACTGTGTCTGGGTGTGCTCCCACATTCCTTGGAAATGCTAATCCCAAAGAATTGTTTCATCAGAGCAAAGTCTGATGATGTTGATAAGCCAGAATCTTCCCCAATGAAACACCTTCATATGTTCATGGACTAATCATGAACTCAGAATGTAAGATTGTTGCAATGTGTAAGAAGGTACCATCAAAAAGCGGGAGGGGTTTGCGGCAATCATTGTCATGGGTTTGATTTTGGTAGTTTTAAGAAACGTGTTTAGCAGCAGCGGTGGCAACTTTTCAAGGTTTCACAGCGTGAGTGTAGCTCAGAAGTTACAAGCTCGGTGGTTGTAAGTATAGTACTGATTTAACTTAAAGGGAGCAGGGTACTGATGTAAATTATTGATGGTAAACAGCATTTCTGAGTACAGATTTAATTTAAGGGGAGCAGGGTACTCATGTAAGTTTATTGCTGTTACAAAAAACTGTTAAAAGAAGATAAAGACAACAAGTGCTGGAAATACTCAGCAGGTCTGGCAGCTAACCACAATCAGACGTTACGGCCAGATATGGTGTCTGGAGTGGGCATTGAATTAAGGAACTAGCTTGTTATTGTTGAAACTGATGTTTCGCTGACCCCGGACCCTGCATGGTGCACCGTTACGTAGGCAGTCTTGTGGGTGCTTATCTAATTGTGAAATTGTTAGCTCTGCCTTTTTTATACTATATAAGTCCACGGCGATCTGTAGCTCTTTGGGAGTAGCGCTGGACTGCATTTAGGTAAGGTGTGCTCCCCCATGATATCATGCAATAAAGGGTTTGATTCTCAACGTCTGAGTCCGGAGAATTTGTTCAACAATTGGGCACAATCTGGATTTTCTCCAACAGGAAGTGTAGTCAAGTATTTTGCTTTTATATTAAAAAGAAGAGTGGTGAGCCTTAACCATTTTCTCCACCCAGATGTGTTCAGGCCGAGCCTTAGAATTAGGAGTACAAGAGGGGAGGTGCAGGTTCACCTACCCCACCCAACTCACCACCTCTATCCTTATCACATCACCATTCCACCAAATTCGTATCCAGGCTTCAATTATCTCCATGTTTGAAGTTTAACATGGGCGAAGGATGCAAGGCCACTAAAAGAGCATTGGGGGTGGGAATAGAAGCCATTGCTGGATATGTTCTGGCTATGATCAGACAGGTAAGAGTGGAACCAACCCAGGGTAAAGCTTGGCTTGGGCATAAAAGTAAAACCCAACAGTGGTGCAGTGGTTAGTGCTGCAGCCTCACAGCTCTAGCAACCTGAGTTCAGTTTTGGGTACTGCCTATGCAGAGTTTGCAAGTTCTCCCTGTGACCATGTGGGTTTCCGCCAGGTGCTCTAGTTTCCTCCCACAGCCAAAGACTTGCAGGTTGATCGGTAAATTGGCCATTGTAAATTGCCCCTAGTGTAGGTAGGAAAATTGAGGGAAGGTAGGGAATATGGGATTAATGTAGGATTAGTATAAATGGGTGGTTAATGGTTGGCACAGACTTGGTGGGCTGAAGGGCCTGTTTCAGTGCTGTATCTCTCTCTCCATAACTCATCCTGAGCCCTTTAATTTTTTTTCATACCTGACCCGACACGAATCTCCTTCATCTGTTCTGGCAGCAGGCGATTCCTGTGACTTCCCGGAAGCAGTGTCCAGCCCAACCCGACTCGAGCCCGAATGCTGGACTCAGAATTTCGACCCGACCCGACTCAAATCCGACACATTTAGTCGGGTCTGGTCAGGTTCGGGTTGGGTAGCTAGGCTTTAACCCAGAGCACTTCCACTGAAATAGATAATAGAGGTTCACCATACCAAAGGCTGCAAAGAGTTTGAGGAGGTAGAGGAGCTACAGTCACATAGAATGTCATTGGTGACTTTGATTAGAGCCATTTCAGTGCTGTGACAGGGGTGGAAACCTGGTTGGAGGGGGGAGTCTGCAGGAAGATTTGCCTTGGTAGGCAAGGATAAAGGAAGAACGCAGCAGATACAGCCAAACAGGTGGTCACATTCTTAATGACAAAGAAATCCTTTCTTGCGCTCATTTCTCGGACTTGCTTTCCACAGATGCTGCCTGACCTGCTGAGTGTTTCCAGCTTTTATTCCAGGTCATGAGGGGCTTGTGTTTGAGCCCCTGAATGCAGCTGGGATGCCAATAGACATGCAGCAATTGCCCCAGTACTAGTGGAAGAAGTAATAATCAGCCATGGTTCCTGTCGCGTGTTGTTGTTGTAGTAATAGTAGCGTATCTAGGGCGTTGTAGATAAATTCTAGGAGTCTAGATCAGGTCAACTAATAACTCTTTACGAGATATACATTACTATTTATACTCTCCTCAAGCCTCTTTAGTCCTGTTACACTCTCCTTCCAAAGCCCATTACTATGAGAGAGGGAGGAGCGCTGCCCGAGGAGCAGAGGTTCAAAAAAGCATGTCAAACCACAGTCAGAGAGAGAGAGAGAGAGGAGCACAGTGGGAGCAGCAGGAGCGGAGCCGGGGAAAAATTGAAAAGTGACATCAGAGAGACGTCACATTCAACAGTGAGAACAGGGAAACGGAAAGCAGCTGGGGTCAGTATTCAGGTAAGCTTTTAATTTAATTTAATTGAAATCAAATATAGAGTAAGACTTGATCAATTTATTAGTATATAAACTAAAAACTAAAGCGGATTAAAAAATTAAAGACCAGTCGGAAATTTAAATTTTAAAAAAAATCTAATTAAATAAAATAGAGATGCAGGGCCAGGCGATGCGTTGTACCTGCATGATGTGGGAGCTGGTGGACCCCATTGTGGTTCCTAGTGACCACATCTGCAGCAAGTGTTGGCTGCTCAAGGAACTCCGGCTCAGAGTTGATGAGCTGGAGTCTGAGCTTCGGACACTGCGACACATCAGGGAGGGGGAGAGTTACCTGGACGCTGTGTTTCAGGAGACAGTCACACCCCTTAGATTAACTACCTTGAATTCGGCCAGTGGTCAAGGACAGGAGGGTGTGACTATGAGTGAGGCAGGTAGAGGGATCCAGGAGGTAGTGTTGCAGGAGCCTCAGCCCTTGTCCTTGTCTAACAGGTTCGAGATTCTTGCTCCCTGTGTGGATGAGAGCAGGGACTGTAGGGAGGATGAGGAAACTGACCACAGCACCGTGGTACAGGGAGCCATTCAAGTGGGGGGAGAAAAGAGAAATGTAGTCGTAATAGAAAGTATAGTTAGGGGCATAGACACTGTTCTCTGTGGCCAGGATCGAGAGTCCCGAAGGCTGTGTTGCCTACCTGGTTCCAGGGTTCGGAATATCTCATCTGGGCTGCAGAGGAACTTGGAGTGGGAGAGGAAACATCCAGCTGTCGTGGTCCATGTAGGTACCAACGATATAGGTAGAACGAGGATAGAGGTTCTGCTGAGGGAATATGAGCAGCTAGGGGCTAAATTAAAAAGCAGAACCAAAAAGTAATAATCTCTGGATTACTACCAGAACCACGAGCTAATTGGCACAATTAGGGTCAATAAGATTAAAGAGGTAAATGCGTGGCTCAAAGATTTGTGTGGGAGAAATGGGTTCGAATTCGTGGGACATTGCCACCAGTACTGGGGAAGGAGGGAGCTGTTCCGATGGGACAGGCTCCACCTGAATCATGCTGGGACCAGAGTCCTGGCGAATCACATAACTAGGGCTGTAGATAGGGCTTTAAACTAAATAGTTGGGGGGGGGGGGGGGGGGGGGAAGGGTTCAGTTGCATGGAAAATTAGGAAATCAAAGTTAAAGGAGAAGGTAGGAGTGCAGGTTAGTGATGAGGCTGATTGTTACCAGAAAATAAAAAGAAGGGACAGAACGTGTGAATGTCATATTGCACCAAGGAATTATTCAAGAGTAGGGAAATTTGATAATAGAACAAACTTAAAGGATTTGTATCTGAATGCACGAAGCATTCTGAATAAAATAAATGAGTTAACAGCGCAAATAGAGACGAATGGGTATGATTTAGTGGCAATTATTGAGACATGGTTGCAGGGAAACCAGGTTTGGGAATTGAATATCCAAGGGTACTCAGTATTTCGGAAAGATAGGCAGGAAGGAAAAGGAGGTGGTGTAGTTTTGTTAGTGAAGGAAGAGATCAGTGCTGTAGTGAGAAATTATATAGGCACTGGAGATCAAGACGGAGAATCAGTCTGGGTAGAAATAAAAAATAGCAAGGTAAGAAGTCCCTGG